>NC_073377.1:150833635-151111646 GCF_028641065.1 Leucoraja erinaceus
AGTGTAACTTATTCTAACAGAATTGATCACAATGATTGCATGTCTTTGCTGATTTCAGGAATGATACAAAGTATTAGTGGTATAAGAAACATTCCAAAATGCATCTAGCCCTGAACATTTTGATGGCTACTGTTTTATGGTAACATAAAAGATCATTTTTATATGATAACATTATCCTGACAGAATGAAAACTGCATTGGTGACGGGTCCGTCACTGTAATTAATGAACTCATGAAGGATGGGAATCTGGACCAGATGGCAAGAAGCTATACATAATAAATGGTTTTAATTTTCAGTACCTTGTGTAACTTAACTGCTGGTTTATTTGTGATGTTGAAATATTTTAAATGGATGAATTCCTCCTTTAAAATTATGGATAATGAGATTTTAAAAGAATATGTTGGTATTCATGCACTATTATGGTTTTAGTATAACTTTAAAAAAATCTACAGTGTGATGTATTTTTGTTTGTCAAAGAGGGCTTTTGAAAGTCTTGTAATCTCATCTGGTTCAAGGGGTAAAATAAATACATTCTTTTTTCTATTCCTTGGTTACTTTGCTGTACCAGATCCTTGATAAGATTATCACGTCTTTCTGTCAAATGATATTCTCCTTGTCTCTATCAAAGATTTGCTTGCTAAAGTAAATTCTTCATTGACAATCATTTTGAATTCTGTGATGCAGTGGTCATAGATTTTTGTTATCACTCTTATTAATTGTCTTATCTCTTTGAAAAAAATAATTATTTAATACATCTTCAATTGCAATTATAAGGAATTTTACATGACAATGCAAAATAATTTGCAGTGTTGTTATAGGTGTATTCTTTTTCCTGTGGCGTGACTGAAGAATGAAGGCTTTAACAAATATTTTTTCTACCTCTAACATGCAACACATATACCTCGAAATACGTCTCCATTCAGCATTCTTAAACAAGCTACATATACAGCTAGTAAGTAGTACAATGCCTCTGCACTTTAGTTCCCTTTGAAATCAATAGGCCTGAATTTCAGGAACTGTGTATAACTTTGTCGACACTGTGGCACAGCAGTAGAATTGCTGCCTTACAGTGCTTGCAGCGTCAGAGACCCGGGTTCAATCCCGACTACGGGTGGTGTTTGTACGGAGTTTGTTTGTTCTCCCCATGACCACGTGGGTTTTCTCTGAAATCTTTGGTTTCCTCCCACACCCCAAAGACGTACAGGTTAATTGGCTTGGTATAAGTGTAAATTGTCCCTAGTCTGTGTAGGATAGTGTTAATATGGGAATCGCTGGTCTGGGTGGACTCGGTGGGCCAAAGTGCCTGTTTCCGCACTGTTTCTGTAAACTAAACTAAACTAACCACCTGCCACTACAATAGTTTATCTATAGCAGTACCATCCAGGAAAGAACTTCTAAGCAAAATCTGCGAGCTATGGATGTATGCATGTCAGATGTACATAAAACATTCAAATATAAAAGGTAATACATTATTGTACAAATTACCTTGAGATGAGTAATCAAACCAGGACATGAACATCACAAAGAGCGAGCAATACACAGAATACTCATATGTTATTTCCATAATAGCATTTGATTGTTACAGAAGATAGACAAAGAGCAAATGCACAATTTTTTTTCTATTGTTTTGTGGTATGAATTCAGAATGATGTTTGCATTGACTTTTATTATGTCACTGTGAGCAACTGATTTCATAGAACAAGATGGATGTAACTAATGGAATGCCCGAAGGATCAATTATTGGCGCTGAATTATTTGCTATTTATATTAATGGTCTCTAAGTTGGGGAAGTGTTTGAGAAATCCCAGTTTGGTACTTGCACAAAAATAGTTGGGAGGGCATGTTGTGCTGAGGATATTTGGACTAAGCAATAAAATACAAGGTACAAGTAGATTAAAACTTGGCAAATTAAATTTAATGTGGGGAAAGAGGGAGGTTATGCACTTGGTGATGAATCTCTGGAGCTTTCTCCACTGACGAGTTGTGCAAGCTAGATTCATGGAATATTTAAGGAGGACATAGATTTTTTTTAAGGTTATGGAATTGATGCAGAGTTGAGATTAATGATGGAAAGGGGCTCCATGCTGATCATCGATCACCCATTCACACTAGTTCTACGTTATCTACTAATCCAGGGACAATATACAGAGGCCAATTAACCGAAAAACCCGCACTTTGCGATGTGGGAGGACACTGGAGCACTTGAAAGAAATCCAGGCCTTCACAGAGATCCATGGTCAGGATCGAACCAGGGTCTCTAGTGCTGCCAGGCGACAGCTCTGCCAGCTGCGGCACTGTGCTGCCCTTGGGCTATGGGGAGCTGGTACAAAAGAGGATGTGAGGCCTGTGGGTGGGGATCTGCCGTGACCATGTTAAATGACAGTGCAGGCTCGAGGTATCGAGGGGCCTGCATTTCTATTTTCTTGTGTTCTTTTGGAACTTAGCAATGTTGTTGAAAGAGGATTTGGCCTGTGTTTGATGCTCTTACAATCAGTTGAATCATTTACAAGCAAGCTGACCAGAAACATAGAAATTAGATGCAGGAGTAGGCCATTTGGCCCTTCAAGCCGGCACCACCATTCAATATGATCATGACTGATCATCTAGAATCAGTATCCTGCTCCTGCCTTTTCCCCATATCCCTTGATTCCATTCGCCATGGAAGCTTTCAATTAGAAAGGGATGGTTTGGGCTTCATCTTGAAACACAAAAGTCACACCCTCACCCTGCTCCAAGATCTGAGTGGTGGCTGAGTGTCTCATGGAAGACATTCTTAGTTAATTTTGGTGCAGCATTCGAGAAAAATGAATAAAGTGCATTCAAAACAGCTCAATCTGTAATGTCTGATCCTCACTACTGGGCCTCACCTCTTTCATACCCGTTCCCCATAGCCCAAAGGCAGCACAGAGCGGCAGCTGGTAGAGGGCTTTATTGATGTACACCTAGAAGAATTACCTACTGAAGACCGTTCGAAATGGCCACCATCAGAAAATGCTCCCACCTTGTAGATGATCTCTGAAATCCTTTCTCTTTCACCTCCCCCCTCTATCAGATTGAGATGTTCTGAATGCACTTTATTTTTTTCCGAATGCTGCACCTCAATAGAAGTCTCCACTATAAAACCCACATCTGGGCAAGTGGTAATTGCAGACCACCTGCAGTCTAGACACCGTCTGGCACATTATTCCCTGTAGGTTTTACTAAATTTAAGGAATATTCAGAGCAAAGATTAATCAGCATTTATAGGAAGGAACTGCAGATGCTGGTTTAAACAGAAGATAGACACATCGAAGGAGGACCTCGACCCAAAACGTCACCTATTCTTTTCCTCCCTGGATGCTGTCTGACCTGCTGAGTTCCTGCCGCTTTTTGTGGCTCTCTAAGATTGATCAGCAACTGCTCAGTCTGTACTTGGGACGCCGGAATGCACGGCTGAGCCTACTGGAGACGTCGTGGGTTCAATCAGCGAAACGTCGATGAAAGTAGGTGCCCACTTGATAACCCCAATGACGTGTCTGACTAGCCTTTCTCAACATCGGAGGAGCATAGGTGAGTGCAGAAGGCTCCCATCACCATCGGGAGTAAATTGATATTTGGCACTTTGGGTTTTTAACATCTAGTCCTGTGTATTTGGAAACATTATAAACTCTCCTGAAAACTTGATCATCCTTGGTTCCATAATAAAGTGATTCAATCAAGAGATGCACACGGATTAACAAACACCACAAACTGACTATTTGATGAACTTCCAAAGATTGTAGGCATCACAAAGTTTCTGAACACAGCAGCCAGCACAATTCCCACATTCCCAAGGACATTCTGTATGTTGATATAGACTCTGGAATGTGACCAGCTGAGGGGGGATGCCACCATTACAAGGATTCAAGTTGACTATTTTCAGATTATGGACTTCCGCACAGATAGTGCAATAGAGATTGCACTTGAGCCATACCAGAGAATGTTCTACACTGAGCTGCCATCAGGTGCCATCTATTGTTATTCATCTTATGGAATGGTGTATAACTTGCACTTTGAATGTGCATGGGATGACCATCTTCATTCATACAGATGTGGACAACATGATACCCAATATCAGAGTGAAGCACGTGCGACTGCCAACTAAGATCTGAATGGTTTGGGTGGAAGATCAAATTGATGTTGTGCAGGGTGGGGGGGGGGAGGGGGGGGGGGGATGCGACTGGCATCAACTCATCTGGCAAGGTAATCTACAATCTTTACCACTGAATGTCCAGTCTTTCACTTGCCACCAGTGAATAAGGGCCCTCGTCAACTCTTTGATTGAGGGTATTTAAGTTAGTATATTTGAATTGGAGTTTTTTGCCAAAAATGATTTGTTCATCCTCCTGGTCCTCTGCCTCCCCCCAATCCTCTCTCAAGATAGAAAATCTTGAATTATTGTGCCAAATACTGCTATGGCCTTCTGTGTAGTCCAGGTGTCAGAGACATTGTTTCAAGCCACCAACGATGTACTGCATCAACATTTTAAGGACATGAAATGAAACTGCAGCAAACTAGATGGGGCAGCACAGTGGTGAAACAGGAGAGTTGCTGTCTTACAGCGCCATAGACCCGGGTTTGATCCTGACTTGGACGGAGGTGATTGTACAGAGTTTGTACAGTACGTTCTCCCTGAGACCGCATGGGTTTTCTTTGGATGCTCCAGTTTCCTCCCTCATTCCAAAGACGTATGGGTTTGTGATTAAAAAATTGCCTTCTGTAAATTGTCCTGAGTGTGTCGGATAGAACTAGTGTACGGGTGATCACTGGTAGGATCGGACCCGGTGGGCCGAAGGGCCTGTTTTCACACCGTAAGTTCCAAAACTAAAAAAAAACAAATTTGGTATACACTGGTACTTCACCAAGCACTTATGATGTATTCTGGAGCACAAGAAAGATAAGGGAATCCGAGGTGTCAGTACATCAAAGTAAATGTCAAGAGCGCACCGGCAACACAACAATGAAATTCTTATTTGTTGCAGTTTTACAGTATCAGCACATACTTGATGGGCTGAAGGGCCTCAACCTATGCAATAGAACATCTATCTACCCCCCCCCTCTCCCTCTATCCCCCCTCCTCCCCTACTCTCCCTCCTCACCTCCACCACTTTCCCCTCCATCTCCCTCCCTACACCCTCCTCTCCTTCAATCCCCCAGACTCCCTCCTCACCTCCCCCCACTCCCCCCCTCTCCCTCCTTACCCCCTCCTCTCTCTCAGTCCCCCCTTGTCTCCATCCTTACCTCCCCCATTTTTCCCCTCTCCCTCCCTACCCCGCCCCCTTCCTGAATTCGCCCACTCTCCCTCCTCACCTCCCTAGGATCTCCAGGTTGCCGCTCCTCTGACCGGAGGTTGCCTTGACCGTACGTTGCATTGACTGGAGGCCGCGCCAAACGGAAGATGTGCCGGGCAAATGGGCAGAGGCGGGTGCCACCCGGTGACTGATAGCGGATGCAGCCAATCAGTGCAGCGATTGTGCAGGAAGGGGGGTTGCCATCCCGGTGGTGACTGACAGGAGAGGAGACCAATCTGTGCATGCGCGGTTTTTAAGATTTTTAAAAATTAAGAACATTTAAAATATCCCACTGCTTGTAACAAAACTTGTTGCACTTGCAGCACAGGAGAATGTTGAGTAAGGTGGCGAAAAATAGAAGCGCTATTGTGTACTGTTTTTGAGCAAATGTAAAAACAACGCTATCCAGAAGATAACAAGATGAAAGTTATTAGCTTGTATCTTTGGGTGTTTTAATTATCTTCATTTCACTGTCTTTGCCCAACCCATCCTAGAACATGTAAGAAATAGGAAACTGCAGATGTTGGATTATACAAAAGAATACAAAGTGCTGGAGAAAGTCAACAGGTCAAGCAGCATCTCAGGAGAACATTGATAGATGAGGTTTCAGGCCGGGACCCTTTGTTAGACTCAAGAAAGGCCACATCCCGAAAAGTCACCTATCCATGTTCCCCAGGGATGCTGCCTGACCTGTTGAGTTACTCCAGCATTTTGTGTCCTCCCTAGATTATTATCTTTTAAACTTAAGTAAATCCTTTGCAGAATCCACTGTCTTTCAATCTCCCCACCCGTCCCTCAGTTCTGAATTCATCACTTGCTGACACTTTGCAGACAACTTTGCAGAGCTTATTCTGTAATTTGTTCCATGCTTCCAGTTCTAATGTCCAGTGTTTTGAATCAGTGATTAAAAAGCAGTCTCTTCGCTCTCCTTTTCAGATCTAAACAAAGATAAAATTTTCTAACTGAATTTACATTGACCAAGCAGCCATGGTCAAGTGTTAATTGGCATAATGTGCACACATTGGACCAGCATCAACCCATGTACTGGATCACGTTGGCAAGTCATAGTTGAATAGCATAGAAACAGGATGGCAGCCAAACTTATCATGCCAACTAAGTTGTCTATCGGAGCTAGTCCCATTTGTCAGCATATGGCACATATGCCTCTCAACCTTTCCTATCCATTAATCTGTCAAAATGTATTAAACATTGTAATGACTCTACCTCCACCACATCCTCAGACAGCTTATTCCGTATGCTCACCGCCCTCTGTACAAAATAAAAAATGCTCCTCAGGTCCCTCTTAAACATTTCCCCTTTCACCTTAGAACTGTGCCCTCTAGTTTTAGACCACCATCTACCCTGGGAAAAACACTGTAATCATTCACCATTCAACCCTTCTTCAGGCCCGAAACGTTGCCTTTTTCCCTTCGCTCCATAGATGCTGCTGCACCCGCTGAGGTTCTCCAGCTTTTTTGTGTACCTTTGATTTTCCAGCATCTGCAGTTCCTTCTTAAACCCTAACAAAGCCTTGCCAGAGAATGGGACTCTCTGGTAAGAGAGAGTAAAGGAAGGACTTCATTGACCTTATCTTGTTTTTCTCATATTTCCTAAGTCAGGAATCAAGAGATATGGGGAAAAAGCAGGAATGGGGTACTTATTTTAGATGATCAGCCATGACCATATTGAATGGCGGTGCTGTCTCGAAGGGCCTACTCCTGCTCCTATTTTTCTATGTTGTTATGTTCCATGTTTCTATGTCATAGGTGGAGGCCCTTCAGCCCATCATGTCTGGCCTGACACTCACAGCAATCCCAACAATCCCATTCCTCCACTTATTGCATGCGATCCATTCACTTTCACATGTTCACTAATTCTTCGTTAATTCCCGTACCGCCCAACTACACTAGGGGGCAATTTAGAGCAGCCAGTGAATCTACCAGTCGATGTAAGATGGACATGGGAGGAAACCAGGGCACCTGAGAAAAGCTACTTTGTCACAGGGAGAACGTGAACATTCCACGCAGACATTATGGGAGTTCAGGTTTGAAACTGGGTCATTGGAGATGGGAGGCAGCAACTTTACCTGATGTGCTATTCTGCCAATTCCTCATTAAACACTCGGGAATAAATTGGGCTATTTTGTCAATGTTTTAAACTTCACGCTGGAGGAAGCCGGACATACCAAACTTCAGGACCCCAAAGAATGTAACAACACTGACAATGCGCTCTGCTTTCAGGTTGAACCAGGTGGCAAATGTTGTGAAAACTGAAGTGAACCTATCATAGAAGTGTAGGGTTATACAGGTACCCAGCCTAACTGGACCAAGTGGACCAGTCGACACTGTTCTGTATTCATTCCTTTCCCGTCACTTGGTCCAAAGACGTCTATGTCCAAAAGATTTCAGAGGAGGGGAAATAAGAACAATGTACTGCATTTGGATGATCTGTCATGATCATGTTAAATGGTGGCATATAATCGAAGGATTAACCTGCTGACTCCTGCTCCTATACAGTATGTCTATCTTTCTTGATTCCTTATGTGGCATTACTATTCAAAAAGGGCAGAAAGGATGATATGAAATTTGGAACCAGTTATCCTGACATCACTGATGAGGGTGATGCTGGAACCCATTTCAAAGGAAGTGAACAATTACAATTTCTGCAAGTTATGGAATGTACCGTAGTTAGTCAAAAGGTGGCAAACTGGGAAGTTCAAGTAATTTGACAAGTTGAAAGATGGCGCAAAATAAAAGTCATTATAACTTAAAGAGAATAGGTTAAAGGATGAAACAGAGTGGGAATAAATGTTTAAGAAGAAACTGCAGATGCTGGAACAATCGAAGGTAGACAAATTGCTGGAGAAACTCAGCGGGCGATAAATAAAATATGATAAATACAAAGTGAAGGTGTGAATAAATGGATGATTTTCAGGTTGTTAGCGTGTTACCATTGAAGTGTCACTGTTGTTTACAATCACTATTAATCCTTAGGATGGAGAGAGTAGATTGTTTGCTGATAATACATTGTAGATGGAAACATGCTCCATGAGGAGGATGCTGGGAGCTTAATGAAGGATTTAGGCCATCACAGTAAGCAGACAGAAGGCTGACAGATAGAAAACGATGTGGAGAAATTTGATGAAGATTGGCAGGATGATTTGAAAAAATACATTTTTAAATGGTGAGAAACAAAAAAAAATGACAGCGTATGTGGGCTTGTCTGCAGTGTAATTCAGACGTTATGGGCCGTCCCACTTAGGCGACTACAGGCGACTAAGCTGTCGCCACATGGTCACCAGGGTGTCGCCTAAATGGTCGTGAGTAGTCTCCTCAGTCGCCCAAAGAGTCCTAGCATCTTTCTGGTCGCTGCTGGATTTTCAACAAGTTGAACATTTTTCTGAAACAGTCGGCGACAGTGGATTTGACGCTAATGAACGTGGCTTGACTTCTCCTGACGTAGGTGCTGTCGTAGTTGTCGCCGGGTTAACGTACATTGTCGCCTGGTGACGTAGGTTGTCGCCGGTGCTGACCGTTTTTTTTTTGTCGTTAAAGTAACGATTCTATTTCAAATTTGATGTCGACGGGGGATCCAGTCACCGTTTTTTTGGCGACCTGCTACGACTATGACAGTCGCCAGCAGTCGCCTAAAAATAGCCTAAGTGGAAAAGGCCCATTAAATTGTATGTTAGCCTTTAATGAAAGAATGTTGGAATAGAAATGTTTGTACCCGTATGAGATCATGCAAGGTCTTGGCGAGGTTGCATTTCGAGCATTGTGTGTCATTTTGGTTTAGGTGCTTAAGGAAGGACATACACCTTGAAAATGATGGAGGAAATATTCTCCATATATTCATGGGAGTGATTCTGAGGTTGAGGAGCTTCAGAAAAACTAAACGAGGCTGATAGAGCAGCATGAACAAAATTCTTTAAAAAAAAACTATTGCTTTTCATATGTCACAAATAAAATAATATAAATACAATCACTGCAAATAGCATCAGATAAATTGTTCAATGAAATTAGTGAGTATTGGATGATGTAAAACAACTCAAATTATCACACACTAATATGATCCCTGCACTCAAAACCTGGCAGAGTTTTAACTTTTAACCATGACACCCACTCTACATGTGTATCTCTCTCAGACTATGAATAAAACTACTTGATTGTGTCACAATTGTGTACAGATAATCAACTCTGCCTGCAGTTCCCTTGCAAGATGCCCTTTAACATTAAGTATTATCCAGGAGAAATGTTCCCGATGTTAATGGAGTCCAGACCAGGTGTCACAGTTTAAAAATAAGGGGTAGGCCATTTAGGACTGAGATGAGGAAAAACATTTTCACCCAGAGAGTTGTGAATCTGTGGAATTCTCTGTCACAGAAGGCAGTGGAGGCCAATTCATTGGATCTATTCAAGAGAGTTAGATATAGCTCTTAGGGCTAACGTAATCAAGGGATATGGCGAGAAACCAGGAGCGAGGTACTAATTTTGGATGATCAGCCATGATAATATTGAATGGCGGTGCTGGTTCGAAGGGCCGAATGGCCTACTCCTACACCTATTTTGTATGTTTCTATGTTTTGTATTCTTTAGCAAGATGATTTTGATCATAACGTATTTCAGTGGTCAGTGGAATGTTCAGCTCCAGTAATCTATGCTGCCCACAGCTATCTGAAAGTTTCCAAAATTTTCAAAGACCTTCCATATTTTATAATAAAGAACTAACATGCTCATTGGCACACGTTCGATGGTTCTATCTCTATTTGGTTTTCCTCCAACTTTGATACTTGGATGTTCACTTGCAAATCTTTGGTGTTGGCCCCTCATGGGATTTAGAAAAGCTTTTGTTGTACTGTATAAACAGTTTCAGAAATTCCCCTCAGATCACAGCTTGTTGGAAAAGTTCACTTTAAAATGCCCTGGTTCTCCTCGGATAGAATTTTGGGTGAAATTTTAGTCCATGTTGGTTTATTAGGAGTTAAGAGTACATTAGCTGAAAGTTGCTTGGCCAATAAGAGGCAACACAAACCAAAGTGGTGTCCCCTGAAATTTGGAAGGAAGTGTGAGGAGCCGAAGGAGAATTTGTTGAGAGTAAGGACCAGCTCCGTTAGGTAGAAGAGAGTCTTGTTTGACACAACATGTCTGGTTCTGCAGTCGAGAAAGAAATGGTTGTAATGGCCTGGTGGGCTTTAAGGCCTTCCTGGTAGGGGATGGAGGTGCAGAATGGCTGAACATCCATAGTAAAGATGAGGGAGTGGAAGTCATTGAAGCGATGAAGTGCGTGTGAGATGTCTTCGACATAGATCAGGAGGGATGGGACCAGGCAGGATGGGATGAAGTTGAGATATGTGGAAATTAATTCAGTGGGCCAGGAGCAGGAAGGAACAATGGATCTGCCAGGGCAGTTCGGTTTATGGATTTTAGGGAGAAGGTAGTGTTCTCCAGCCCCTGTGCGGAGAACACTGAGGTTGGAGATCTGTGGAGGGCAGACAGCCGGAAGTGATAAAATCAGACATCTGGGAGAACCAATTCCTGCCGGTTCCTGCCCATATCACGTAATATCCAAACATGGAAGTTTGCTTCTGTGCCTTGATCATTTTGTGGATTGGAACATGAAACTCCTCAGCTAATACCATTGCATGAATGCATTCAGTGGACAGATTGCAGCAATTTGAGAAGACCATTCGTTGGCACCATCTCAAGGACAATTGGAAATAAATAATTAATTCAGTCTCTGCCACAGTTGCGACCATCCCAAAAGTAATTGATATATGCAGAGTCTTGCCTCTTAAGTGTTGCACATCCATAACAATAAATTATTTCTGTTTCTTATTTGGATTCATATTTGTGGAATCTTTCTAATGCCTTTTGGAACATCATAAAAATGACATTGATGGGCATTCTCTTATATTGCAATAACTGAGACCATTATTTTTACAGGATGAAATCAGCAGGGCTATTTGGAATGTGGCAATTAACAGAATTTGATTGGTTACTTGGCTTTGTTGCATTTAGTTCAACTGCATGTGTATATGAAATTGTAATGCTAATGGGTCTACTGACAAACTGAGGGCATATTCCAGGAAGTAATAATTTAAAAATGAACAAATTAAACCAAGTTAAACTAATTACAATTTCATATCACAAGCCAAAGTGAAAAGGACAGAAATTTCAACAACCAAAAAAGCGATGTAAGCCATAGAATTAATTATAGCAGCAGAAAACACGTCAATAATTTATAAAGTTTGAATGCCAGGAATTCATGAAGCCATAAAAAGATGCACTGAATGGTGGACCAGCGCCGATTAATGCCAATAAATAATTGTGTCATTTTTGTCAGTAACTCTTGTTAGCACATAGGCTTGGGAAGATCTAAACCAACCAATTTTCCAATTAATTGTTTAAGAAAGAACTGCAGATGTTGGAAAATTCGAAAGTGGACAAAAATGCTGGAGAAACTCAGTGGGTGAGGCAGCATCTATGGAGCTAAGGAATAGGTGATGTTTCGGGTCGAGACCCTTTTTCCGATTAATATACATTGAACAAGCGTAATTTCAAAGTTCCAGCAAACGTGCTTAATGAAACATGGGCTATTATACAGGTAAATCACACCTGCTTCTAATGCTTATGGAAGGGCAGTGGATCACTGATTTCAATCACTGCTCTCTAGCCATCAATGGAAGGGCAATTTCTGGAGAAGGCATCCTTGAAGTGGATATCCTGTTGGCAGAGGTGAACATTTGGCGAGTGATCAGGCCTGTGGAATTTGCCCAAGTCTGAAATGGTGACAGCAGGAGGAAATATGTAGGAAGGAACTGCAGATGCTGGTTTAAACCGAAGATAGACACAAAAAGCTTTCCCGTTTCTCCAGACATGATGTCTGGCCTGCTGAGCTACTCCAGCTTTTTGTGTCTATTGTCAGCAGGAGCTGGCAGGAGGGAATAATACTTACAATGATACTCAGAGAAAATGTCTGTACTGCACTAGGAATTCTAATGACACAATCCACAGCTGCAGTGCTCACACGTCTCATAGTTCAACTCTCTCTTGTACAAGGGGAGGCATCAAGGTGGCACCTTCCAAACCTAGGACTTCTATTGCCAAGAAGGCCAATCACAGCCGGTGTAGGTAGCTGCACAAGATATAGGTTCCCATCCCAGTGACTCAATGCCCTGACTGTGAAATGCCACAACCTTTAGCACCACCTTCTTAAGAAGTTAGAAAAAGACAATAAATACTAACAATGCTGGTGATAACCACATCCCAAAACACAAATGCACACCCAATGCATGCAGCATATGCTAGTTGCTGGATAATACCAAGCAAATCGTACCCATACATTCCAATATGCTCACTAGCTCTTAGAAGAAAAGATTCCTTGTGACAGGTGGAAGAATAAACTCGATATAGTGGTCATGCCTGATTGCTCAGCTTAGATCTTACTGTTTCAAAGACAGTGCAGGTCAATTTAAGGTCAGTATCTACACATGTTGAGTCATCTGCATGAAATCCTGTTCCATAGAGCACCACTCTTTGTAGGAGTCAAACTCAGGATTTTGGTTTACTAAATCTCAGGAATATGGTGAGTGAGAGAAGATGCTGTGGGGCAGGAAGGCGAGGTTGTTCGGCTATATTATGTCTGCATGGGAATTTAATTTCTTAAAGGCTTGGAAGCTCATGTCTAATCAAATGCCCCGTATCCATCTGTGAACACAAGGGTGCTTGCCACGTCCTGATACCCACAAGAGCAGGAAATGTCATCAGCTCAGGAGTTTGAGCTTCAAGTTTTGAACCATGAGCAACTGCTGACGTCCTCATGGTCCATCCTTTAAGTGTTCCCCGGACAACATAAAAAAGAGCAGGAAGAAAGTACAGAAAAGTGCAATTAGCGAAAACTTTTCAGCCAGTACGCAGGAAAACCAGATGGGCGGTATAAAGTCTAACCTAAGGAGAGATTTTAGCTAATTCAATTAGATGTTGAAGAGGTATAAAAAGCAATAAAATAGGAATACAGCTTTTGCACTGGGAAAAGGCCAATTTAGTTAACTGCAATATTATTTTACAAAAGTGGATAAGAAATAGATTCTTGATAGTAAATCAGCCTCAGAGAAAAAAAGAAGCATTCAATAAGATTCGAAAGGATCCGGGTAAATGTTTTTTAAAGAAAACGTGTGGAGCGGACAAAATTAAACCCCCTGAATAATGTGAGGTGTAGAAAGTAAGGTAAGATAAAAAATAAGGACATTTCTTCAAGATATGGAGAATATTGCAGAAAATGCAGAAGGATATAGGATTAAAATTGTAAGGGAAGTTATCAAAGCAAAAGACATGTATTAAAACATTCTGGCAGATAAAGTCAATGGAAATCCTGTGGTGTTTATTAAGTACACGGAGAACAAAAGAATAACCAAAGAATGAATGGCACTTATTAGAGATGAAAAAGGCTACTTATGTATGGGGGCAGAAGATGTGGGCGACATTCTCGATGAATACCTTGTGGCTTCTTCACAATGGAGAAGGATGATGTCAATGCTGTTGTTAAGGAGGATGAGCGTAACATATTGGATGGGATAAACATTGTATTAGGGGGTTTAGTGCCTTTGAAAATGAATAAATCCTCAAGCCAGATGAAATATATCCCAGGCTATTAAAAGAAGCAAGGGAAAATATTATAGAGGCTCTGATCATTATCCTTTAATCCTCCCTAGTTACAAGAATGGTGCCAGAGGGATGAACTGCTGAAGATGTATTCTATCATTGATTTAAAAAGAGAAAAGGGATAAACCAACTAATTATTGTCCAGCTAGCTAAATTTGGTGCAGGAGAAATTACAGTATTAGAATCAACAGAACCTTCACTGATAAATGCTCAGATTAATCAGGGACAAAGAGAATGTATTCCTTTGAGCAGTTGACTAAAAGGGTCAAAGAAGCATTGTAGACAGAGCATCTGAAAATGTGAACAAAGGAAATAGCAAGGCTTTTGACAACAGTCCAGGTAAAAATCAAAGGACTCAATGGAGAGTGCCAACTTGGAACCAAAATTGTCTCAGTGGCAGGAAACAGAGGATAATGGTGAAAGGGCATTTTTGTGATAGGAAGGCTGGTAGTACTGTCTTCCCATGAGGCTCAGAACTTAGTTTTTTGATACATGGTAATGATTTAGAAGTAAAGGTTTAAGACATGGTAAAGAGGTTTGCAGATGATACAAATATTACCAATGTGGTTGACAGTAAGCTGGAAGGCTTCTAATTCCAGAAAGGCGTTGAAGGTCTAGTCAATTAGGTATAAAAGTGGCAACTGGAATTCAATCCAGAGAGGTGTGAACGAATGCATTCGGGGAGGTACAATAAGGTGAGAATATACACAATAAATGGGAGAATTCTGAGGAATTCATTTCCACACCAGAACGAACGCAAAGTTCTGGAGGAACTCAGCGAGACAGGCAGCATCTCTGGATAACATGGATACGTGACGGTCCGGGTCGAGACCCTTCTTCAGACTCCAGCACTTTGTGTCTTTTTTCTGTAAACCCCACATCTGCAGTTCTTTGTTTCTCCGCACAGGAAATGCTGGGTGTGTCGCGATGCATGCATCTGCATATCGCATGGAATGCAGTGGTATGTAGTCCGTGAACAGGGGAGTGTTCCACAGGTCGCCAAAGTTAATAGAGCAGATCAGTAAAATAGTTAAAATGATATATGTGATGCTTTCCTTTATAATCCAAGTCACAGAATATACGTGAAGGGAGCACGGTAAAATCCGCTGGAAGTACTCGATGGTTGAACAGCATCTGTGGGGGTAAAGGGATGATTATGTTTTCGGACACGAACAAGCATCAAATTAAGAGGATGACAGAATAGACTGTAGAGAAAAGCGGATGGACATGCACATGGAATGCTTGGAGAAATTTCCCAAACTGCATAAAGATGTGTAATTTGCCCAGTAGTATCAGGGAACACAGCTCCAACCATGCACACAGGGGTTTGCTTCACTCGGAGTCCAGCCTTTCCAGCGTGGAAGTGGTCAAGTCCATTCCAGTCCAGTCTTTCATCAAACCGAGTTTATTGTGTAGGAAGGAACTGCGAATGCTGGTTTAAACCGACGATAGACACAAAAAGCTGGTGTAACTCAGCGGGACAGGCTGCATCTCTGGAGAGAAGGAATGCGTGACGATTTGGGTCGGGAACCTTCTTCAGAACAGCTACTTCCCCACTGCTATCCAATTCAGGAACCAATTACCTCTTTCTGAAGAAGGGTCTCGACCCAAAACGTCACTCATTCCCTCTCTCCAGAGATGCTGCCTGTCCCGCCGAGCTGCTCAAGCTTTTTGTATCTATCTTCGAGTTCATTGTCATATGTACAAGTAAGGTGAGGTCCAGTTAGAATGAAAATCTTACTTGCAACAGTATTACAGGCACATACTCAGACAATCAAAAACATACATTATACGTAACTTACACATGAAAAATTCTGGACAACAGCGAAAAGAAAAAAAAGACATTGGTTCAAATCACAATTAGAAAAAAAATACAAAGGTGTCCAGCTCCAATGTGGACAATCGCGGATTCAGTCTTTGGAGTTAGTGCTCACAGTTGCTATAGCACATGGTCCAACATCTGAAAGTTGACACGGACAACTCTGGCTTCTGCCATCATGGTTTTCAAAAAGGTTTTGATATTTTACACATTTTTTTATTCTAACAGCTTATGTAATTTTCTTTAGAGTGATTTGTGGCTGCTATATGACTCTCATTCTATTTGCTTTCAAATAATATTGGAAAATAATAGGATTGGTCCAAAGGTTGAGGTTTAAATTGGGGCATGGCTAATTTTAATGGTATTATACAGGAACTCTCAGAACATGATTGAATGTGATTTGCAGATAAAGGGACGTCTATTAAGTGGCAGGCTTTCAATGTGAGATAGGGTGAGTTGAGGGACAGCATGTTCCTATTTGAGTGAAGGGCAAGCTGGCAGGGGTAAGGAACCCTAGCTGACACGAAACACAGAGGCACGGTGGTGGAGTTGCTGCCTTACAGCGCCAGAGACCCGGGTTCGATCCTGACTGCTGGTGCTGGCTGTACGGAGTTTGTACGTTCTCCCTGTGACCGCATGGGTTTTCTCCAGGTGCTCCAGTTTCCTCCCACACTCCAAAGACATACAAGTTTGTAGGTTAATTGGCTTCAGTAAAAATTGGCCCTAGTGTGTAGGATAGTGCTTGTGTATGAGGATCACAGGTCGGCACGGACCCAGTGGGCCAAAGGGCCTGTTTCCACGTTGTATCTATTTGTTTTCTCACAAGATGCTGCCTCACCCGTTGAGTTACTCTAGCCCTATCTTCGGTTTAAAGCAGCATCTGCAGTTCCTTCCTATAAGTGGGGGATAAGTTGGGGATTTGGAATCCATCCTCTAACTAATTAGATTACACTGCTGTTTTACCGGTGGTTGTGACAATCATCCTCTTTATGATGGGCAGGAAACTTTCACTACTGCAGGCAGTGTCGCCCTGAGGACTACAGAGAATGGGCAGTGCGGTCCAGACTGCTAGCATTGCCACAGGCTGCTTTGTGAATTAAGCAAGTGCATTGATAGAGTAGGAATAACTCCGAGTCACCAAAAACTCAAGTTTAATCGTGGTCATAGGCTAACGATTTTCAGTTTTATTTCATGGTGGCTTCATAATGGCGGAGCAGAGCATAAGGCATTAATATTGTTTAGGAAGGAACTGCAGATGCTGGTCTATACCGAAGATAGACACAAAAAGCTGGAGTAATTCAGCAGGTCAGGCAGCATCACTGGAGAAAAGGAATAACCAGGGAGTTGCGGAGGGAACAGTCTCTGCAGATGGCAGAAAGCGGTGGAGATGGGAAGATGGGACGAGTGGTGGGTTCCCGTTGGAGGTGGCAAAAATGTCGGAGGATTGTCACCGGCTCCATCACAGGCGATAGACTATTGACTGACGTCTATTATACACCAACTTATTCCCACAACTATCTAGACTACATTTCTTCCCACCCTGCCTCCTGCAAAGACTCTATCTCCAACTCCCAATTCCTCTGTCTATGCTGCATCTATGCCCAAGATGAGGTGTTTCATACCAGGGCATCTGAGATCTGAGAAGTCCTCATTCTTTAGGGAATGGGAGTTCCCCTCTTCCATCATAGATGAGGCCCTCACACGTGTCTCCTTGATATCCCTCAGCTCTGCTCTTGCTCCCCCTCCCCCAAATTGCACAGGAACAGAGTCCCCCTCATCCTTACTTTTCACCCCATCAGCCGTCACATACAACAAATAATCCTCCGATAATTTTGTCACCTCCAACGGGATCCCACCACTAGTCACATTTTCCCATCTCCACCCCTGTCTGCCTTCCGCAGACACTGTTCCCTCCGCAACTCCCTGGTTAACTCATCCCTTCCCACCCAAACCACCCCCTCCAGAGGTACCTTCCCCTGCAACCGCAGGAGATGCAACACCTGTCCCTATGGACAGGTGTTATGGACCAAGCGCAGGCAAGGGGGACTACGGTAGCTGGGATATTGTTGGCCGGTGTGGGCGAGTTGGGCCGAAGGACCTGCTTCCACACTGTATGGCTTTATAACTCCATGACCTCCTCTCTTGACTCTGTTCGAGCCCCTGACAGTCCTTTCAGGTTAGCAGAAGTTCACTTGCACCTCCTCCAACCTCATCTACTTTATCCGTTGTTCAAGGTGTGGACTCTTATACATCGGCAAAGGTCAAACGTAGACTGGGCGGTCGTTTTGCTGAACATTTTCACTCAGTCTGCCTGAGCCTACGTGGCCTCCTGGTTGCCAAATACTTTAATTCCCCTTCTCATTCCTACATTGATCTATCGGTCCTGGGCCCCATCTATTGTCAGAGTGATGCCAAACGCAAATTGGGGTAACATCACCTCAACGTTCACTTGGGCACCTTACAACCCAACGGTATGAATATTAATTTCTCTAACTTCAAGTAACTCTTGCATCCCTCCTTGCTGCCCACCCAAGTCATTGTACTAGCTTCAAAGTCGTCGTGTTGAGTCTCATTGTCTGTAACTTGTTTTCATCTCACCCACAGCTACCAACGTCCTGTTTCCTTTAGCATCGTTACTTTTTCACATCTTTCTCCATATCTCTTCTTTCCCCTGAAGAAGGGTCTTGACCCGAAACACCCCTTTTCTCCAGATATGCTGTCTGACCTGCTTTTTGTGTCTATCTTCACATTAACATTGTTTTCTCCTTATCTATGAGAAAGGGGTTGGACAGGCTAGATGCAGGAAGATTGTTCCCGATGTTAGGGAAGTCCAGGACAAGGGGTCACAGCTTAAGGATAAGGGGGAAATCCTTTAAAACCGAGATGAGAAGAACTTTTTTTCACACAGAGAGTGGTGAATCTCTGGAACTCTCTGCCACAGAGGGTAGTTGAGGCCAGTTCATTGGCTATATTTAAGAGGGAGTTAGATGTGGCCCTTGTGGCTAAGGGAAATCAGGGGGTATGGAGAGAAGGCAGGTACGGGATACTGAGTTGGATGATCAGCCATGATCATATTGAATGGCGGTGCAGGCTCGAAGGGCCGAATGGCCTACTCCTGCACCTAATTTCTATGTTTCTATGTTTCTAAGCTTATATTGTGACCCTATTGAACAGCATAGGCTTTTTCTCACCTCCATCTCTTCACCATTGCCCCCACCACCCCTTACATTCAGTGAAGAAGAATCCCGACTCGAAATGTCACCCATCCATTTTCTCCAGAGGTCCTGCATGACCTGCTGAGTTATGAGTCACTCCAGCATTTTGTGTCTATTTTAGGTCATGTGGTTTGCCTGCTTCTCAAATCAGGTAAGATTTTCACAGTTGTCACCTTGTACCAACACAACATAACAATACCTAGTGTGCTGTTTTGTATACAAACCCCACCTCTTTGGATATATATTGGCTGCATCTTGAAGCATTTGTTCATGGAAACTAGCCTGTTCAATTACCTATAAGAAAATGTGTTATTTTAACCATTAAATGAGTTTGCTGGTAAAGACTACATTTAATAAAGCACACATTTAATTAACTGCTTTTTTTTCTGCTGAACTCTTCTTCTGTTGGGTATTTACTGCAGAAATTTCAAAATGAGTAATTGATTCCCTCTAGGAATGTTGACTAAGGACAACATAATCCGTTTATCTAAGGGAGAG
This sequence comes from Leucoraja erinaceus, assembly GCF_028641065.1. NCBI lineage: Eukaryota > Metazoa > Chordata > Chondrichthyes > Rajiformes > Rajidae > Leucoraja > Leucoraja erinaceus. The sequence continues at coordinate 150,853,137 of NC_073377.1, forward strand.
CTCCAGGTGCCTGGGAATAAAACATGTTTTCCATTGTGGTTACGGGCTATTAGCGTCAAGTATTGCTGGAGCAAATCCAGCAATGAGCATTGATTCAAACTCCGGGATGCTTTACTATGTAAATTATATCAGTCCGAAGGGATCACTAGTGACTGCTGCTGTTTGCTCCTGCTGGAGTATTGATTTCAGGCCTTCAGGTAGCTCATCATGAAACACATCAGAACAAAAACTGACTAATCAACTGTGAAGTTCAAAACAGTGGTGCTGAGAAAGTAGCAGGTAATAATTTCCTGCACTACACCATCCCTGTGTCATTGAGGCATAGAGTCTGACAGTGTGGAAACAGGCCCTTTGGCCTGACGTGCCCACACCGGCCAACATGCCCCCATCTCCATTAGTCCCACTTGTCTGCGTTCGGCCCTTATCCCTCTAAATCTGTCCTATCCGTGTACCTGTCTAAATATTTCTTAAATAGACACAAAATGCTGGATTAACTCAGCAGGACATCAACAGTGGAACAGGCGGAGGATGACCTTAGTGGAGGGCCACAACGGCTGGAAAGGCGGATGAAGGCCGCAGCAGAAAAGGGTCTCCGGTCATCTTGGACTCCATGCCACTGGATCCTGACCCAGATCTGTCGAGGAACATGGGGTGACTGTCTGTGCACCACTCTCCCCACGTTAAACAAAGTCACGCACAGGCGTCCTCCATACAGGGAATAGCACCCCGGAGACACCCATGGTCAGCCATGACCACAGGGGGCCTAAGAACAGCGGGACAGGCAGCATCTCTGGAGAGAAGGAATGGGTGACGTTACGGATCGAGACCCTTCTTCAGACTGAAGTATCAGTTCAGATCAGTCTGAAGAAGGGTCTATAATTCTATAAGGTCACCACTCATCCTCGTGCGCTCCAAGGAATAGAAATGACAACATCTTTCCTATAACATGGTGCCCAAAACTGCACATAATACTCTAAATAAACTCAGTGGTATCCAAATTATTTCTGTGGACCATATTGTTGTACAATTACAGCTCGTAACTTTCAATGGTATCCCCATTCAATAGGGAAATCTTATGGTCTTGATGCATGCATTTCTGGTCATCTCATTACAGGAATGATATGGAGTTTTTGGAGAAGGTACAGAAAAGATTTACCAGAGTGATGCCTGGAAGGAGAGGTTGCACAGACTTGAATTATTTTCTCTGGAATACCAGAGGCTGAGCAGAGACCTGAAAGAAGTATATGAAGTTATGAGAACCTTGTCTCCAGGTTGCAAAGATCAAAGACCAGAAGGCACAGTTTTATAGTGAGAGGGGCAACATTTAAGGGAGATGTGTGGGGCATGTTTTATAAATTTAAGGGAGATGTGTGGGGCATGGGTGCCTGGAAAGTGGTTGCCAGTGATGACGCTCGAGGCATAAACAACAGTGGTGTTTAAGAGGATAGGCACATGGATATGGAAGGAATGGAGGGCTATGGATCATATGTCAGGCAGATGAGATTAGTTTATCTTGGCATCATGTTCGGCACAGACATAGAAACATAGCAACATAGAAAATAGATGCAGGAATAGGCCTTCGAGCCAGCACCGTCATTCAATATGATCATGGCTGATCATCCAAAATCAATACCCTGCTCCTGCTTTTTCCCCCATATCCCTTGACTCCGTTAAACCTAAGAGCTAAATCTAATTTTCTCTTGAAACCATTGTGGCTCAAAGAGCGAGTAATATTTATGGCGAACTGAGAAGATTATGGTTGTTCACAATCTAGCTAGATATAGTGAGAAATCAAAACGAAGAGAAGGCTAATTTGTGGGTATGACAGCAGCTGTATTTTGTGTCTAAGCTCTATAAAACCAGTCAGGGACCCCGCAGCTCTTAACTTCACCCTTCCTAAAGATCAGAACCACCCCATGGGCCTAATTTCTTCCCAGCTGGTAGTGATGCAGACTGCATTTATAAAAGAACAGCCGTCTCAAAGCTTTTGCTTCTTCAGCTTAGCACACTGGCCCAAAGTTAAAGTGCCTTTTGCTGTAAATAGATTCTGGCGCAGGGGAAACCAATGGGTGACTGGTTGGAGAATACCTTAAACTGACCATCTGAATTCAACATCAGGTCAAAACTCACGCCCCTGGCCAGCAGCAGACACAGCCGGTATCTTTCATTTATTTGTGAAACAAAAATAAACCTGTATCTTCTCCCTAACCAAGAAATTGATGAGAGAGCAACTATGCTCTATGCAGTTTAAAGACCCACTTTTGAGAACTATTTGGGGAAATCTATGAAGGAATAAAAGCAAAGCATAGTGACATCAGTAAAGGCCTCAATGCAACATATATTCTCTCAATTTTGGCACTACTCCATTTTAAATGCCTGGATTTTGATAAGCATGTCCACATCTGGCATGTACTGTTTTGGGTTCCACACTGTACACTTACCCAGTTCAGATCCATGCTGCTGAACCTTCTGGCAGAGAATGCCCTGGAGTCAGTGGTGAGAGTCTGCAAGATGTCAGTATCTCACGCAATGTAGGGTGAAGAAGAACTTTACCAGAATGCTGCCTGAATCAGAAGGTATTAGCTAAAAGGAGAGGTTGGATAAACGTGGATTGTTTTCTCTGGAGCATTGGATGTTGATGGGTGACCTGATCGAAATATATAAAGTTACTAGACCAAGTGCAGACCCGTTGGGTCTGTTCCCCCAACGTGTGGTTGTGGGGGGGAGGCAGCATGCAGTGTCACACACACTAACTATCCCCCCACCCTCACACTCACGCTAATTACCCCCTTGATATTATATTAATATTATTAATTTGCTCCTTTTACCCCATAACCACCCTATCTACTGACGCATAGCCCCCAACTTGCAGTCACATCTAGAGAGAGAGGGGGGGGGGTAGAGAGTTAGGGCAGAGAGAGAAGGGAAGAGACAGAGACAGAGAGAGAGAGAGAGAGAGAGAGAGAGAGAGAGAGAGAGAGAGAGAGAGAGAGAGAGAGAGAGAGAGAGAGAGAGAGAGAGAGAGAGAGAGAGAGAGAGAGAGAGAGAGAGAGGGAGAGAGAGAGGGGGAGGGAGGGAGAGAGAGAGAGAGAGAGAGAGAGAGAGAGAGAGAGAGAGAGAGAGAGAGAGAGAGAGAGAGAGAGAGAGAGAGAGAGAGAGAGAGAGAGAGAGAGAGCCTTTTTTTTTATTTCAACCCAAACCCCCCCAAACAACCATTTTGCAGGCAGTGCTTTTTTACTTTAACCATATTTTCATTTTCTAACCACATTAAGGGTACTTACTCATAGCTGTGTGGACATGTGTTCAGTGTTATTCATAGCTCAGCAAAACGTGACCCTCTGCCTTCCTCCATCTTAAAGAGACTGAATGAGGCACACCATTTCCTGGTTTTATAGTTCCTCCCCCCTGCCACCAGCGGGGGCAGCAGAGAGAATGGGGAATTTTGTAAAATCATTAATATCTCTGTCATTTTTCATCGACTGGAAAAATCCTCGGCACACATGCGGCGGAGGGGGACTCTGAGGTGGCCAAAAATGACAGCCATAGGTGGCGGCGTTCTCTCGGAAATCGCAGCACAGATCGCCAAAACCGGTCAAGAACAGACTTTTAGTAATATAGATAGATAGATGAGAGGCATAGATAGGGCAGACAGTCAGAACTTTTTTCTCAATACTCTTTGAGAGGCCATAACTTTAAGGTGAGAAGGGCAAAGTTTAAAACAGATGTCCGGGGCAAGTCTCTTTACACAGGGGTCGTGGAGGCAGACATGATAATGGCATTTAGGCCTTTAGATTGGCACATAGATATGCGGGGAATAGAGGGATATGAATCATGTACAGGTAGAAGAGATTCTGTTAACTTGGCATCATGCTTGTCACAGACATTGTGGGAAAAAAGGACAGTTCCCATGCAGTACCGTTCTTTGTTCTTATGTAACTGGGGCACTTGCACAGACAGACCAAAAATACTTCCGAAGTAAAGAGAAAGAATTGACTGATAGCAAAATTCCTCCTCCAGTTTTGATGCGTGCAAAGGAGCAACGAAGTGCACGTAATGAAGTCATGAAGAAATTATCAAGTGAAGGTCTTCTTTCTCATTATGATATTATGTATACATTGACATATGATAGGATAAGTTTAGGTGCAAATGAAGTGATAATGATGACTATCATCATCATGATATGATTGATGATGAATAAGGGAGGGCAATTGCTTTTACTTCATGTAGTCCCGCTTTAAATGGGCACAATGATTGACAAATCAGGAAGAAGTTGGAATAGTGTCTGACATTGAGAATTTCGACTAGCTCTTGTAAGGTAGATCCTATACCTTCTTAAATGAATTGCTTTTCAAGATGTAAGATTCCAAATGGATGGTATCTACTATGTATGCAAGGTAGGCTATCTAACTAGAACAATTCAACGATGTAATCGAGTTCAGATCAGGTCCGATGCAATTTCTGATGTTGGAATAGCTCAAAGCACATATTTTTCCCTCAGTAGTGTAGTTACTACCTCACGGCTCCTGGAAGAACTAATGGAAAATGCATACCTCCAGATTAAGGGACAGCTTCTTCACAGCTGTTATCAGGTAACGGAATGGTCCTGTCATCTGCTACAAAGCAGTCCTATCTGCCTCATTGGAGACTTTTGATCGAATTTTACTCAGACATAGATTGAAACATAGGAAATTTGACTGGAGGATTGCTTCATCTCTCAATTAGCATTGAGATCATACAGGCCACAACCACTGCTGAAGATGACAGTGCAACATATCTAAGGGTATATACAGGGTTTGTTCTAATATATAGCATGCTGCTAGAGCAATTAATTAATTAGGAAAAAAAGACACAAAGTGCTTGAGTAACCCAGCAGGTCAGAGAGCATCCCTGGAGAACATGGATAGATGACGTTTCAGGTCAGGAACCTCCTTTAGACTAATTGGGGGAGGGGGGAAGGCAGAGCAGGAAAAAGGCTGGCAGGTTTAGTTTAGTTTAGAGATACAGTGCGAAAACAGGCCCTTCCAACCAGCGATACCCGCACATTAACGCTATCCTACACACAATAGGGACAATTTATACTTATACTGAGCCAATTAACCTGCAAACTTGTACGTCTTTGGAGTGTGGGAAGAAACCGGAGATCTCGGTGAAAACCCAAGCGGTCGCGGGGAGAATGTACAAACTCCATGCGGGCTGCACCCATAGTCGGGATCGGTTCCTGGTCTCTGGCGCTGCAAGTGCTGTAAGGCAGCAACTCTACCAATGTTCTAATAGGTTGATACAGGTGAGGGGAGGATTTGCAACAGGGCAGATGGTGGACAAAGGCCAGAGTGTAAGTGTCAGAACAAGTGCGACAAATGGATTGAAGAGTTGCAAATTGTGAAGCTAGCGGAATAAATGTAGGTGGAAGGGGATGGGGAGGGGAAAATAGGTGCGAGTCCAGGCGCAAGGGAGAGGGGGCAGGGGGAAATGGGAGGGGGTGGTGGGTTAGGGAGAGGAAGGGAGAGGGAGAGGGCTATGTAGTTTGCTAAAATTGGAGAATTCAATGTTCCTGAGAGCAGCTGAAATCACAGAAGTGGCGCAGGGAGATAGGGTCTCACAGACTTATGGATATTGGCATACAGTATCTGCTGGGAACTCTATCTCAAAGCAATATAAACTTACCATCACTGTGCTCTTCTATCTATCTTTATAAATGTAGTCTCAGGTGCCAAAACACTTAGCAGACTGGGAAACCGAGTGTGGTCATCTGATCTTTTAACGTGAAAGAATCCAGATTGAGCAACATTCCAGAGATGGCCCTGCAGTTGCAAAGTACTTTTACACTCAGGCCTTTGTCCACAGTTGCCGAGCATCTGCAGTCGAATACCATCCTCTGTTATATTTCATTTCCCCTCTGGAATTCTGCTCAGGATTTTGACCTCAGGGTCTGGATTTCGGACACCTGCACTGCAAAGCACTGGCAGGGCCCACTGTGTTTGCTTCAGCAATCTAATCCTTTGCAGGAAAAAGCAGGGAAAATCCAATCTAGCGATTCACTGCCCAAGCAATCCACTTTCAATCAACATAAAAAGAGATTGAAGCTGCGGCTGACAATCAATCATGAACCAAAGAGCTGAATCCCAGAAGAGAAATGACAGTGACTAGCACGTTTCACAACATTTGACTATGTGTGGCAGAATGGAATCCAGTGAAATTGAAATCAACTGGTCTCAGCAAGGCCAGCAGCACCATCAAGGATAAGTCGCACGTTGGCCATTCCCTCTTCTCCCGCCTCCCATCAGGCAAAAAGTGAGAAAACTCACGCCACCAGATTCAGGGACAGTTTCTTCCCTGCTGTTATCAGGCAACTGAATCATCCTACCACAACCGCAGTGCTGAACTACTAGCTACCTCTTTGATGACCCAAGGACTATCCTTCATCGGGCTTTGCTGGCTTTACCATGCACTAAACTTTATTCCCTTATCATGTATCTATACACTGTAAATGGATTGAATGCAATCACGTATTAGAAACATAGAAAATAGGTGCAGGAGTAGGCTATTTGGCCCTTCCAGCCAGCACCGCCATTCAATATGAACATGGCTGATCATCCAAAATCAGTACCCCGTTCCGGCTTTTTTCCCATATCCCTTGATTCCCTTAGCCCTATATGCTAAATCTAACTCACTTGAAAATGTCTTTCTGCTGACTGGTTAGCACGCAACAAAAGCTTTTCATCGTACCTCGGTACACGTGACAATAAACTCAACTAAACTAAACTAATCTAAACTAAACTCAATGCAAAAACACTTCAGGGGTTGAAGTCATATCTTGCAGAAAGGAAGATGGATGAGGTTGATGGAGGTCAATGATCCTAGCTCCAGATATTACCACAGGGGGTCCATGTGGAATGCTCCAAGCCCCAACCATCTCTAGCTGCTTCATCAAGCACCTTCCTTCCATCATAAGATGAAGAGAGATGTTTCCTGAGGGATGTACACTGTTCAATTCCATTTGCAACTTGATTTGCATGCAACACAACTCAGTTAACATTAGATCATGGACTGATAAATGGCAAGTAATATTTGCACCAAGGAAATCAGTCCATGGCAGCTCCAATTAGAGGGTGTCTAAGCACCTACCATGGATATTCAATGGTATTACCACTGCTGGGTTCCCCAATATCAATATCTGAGCAGGCATCAAAAACTCTTCAGCACAAGTCAATAGAAATCCTGGCTGAAAAAGCAGATCAGAGGACGGTGTTGAGTGATTCTCATTCATTTTGTAAGGTACAATCTGCAGGGTACAAATCAGGAGTGTGATGTGGTTGTGGTTTTGGGAGCATGTCCAGAGAGGGAACTCCTTTAAATACTGCGACCCTTTCAAAGAAGTTGGATTAGTCATAATTCCCATGGGAGATGGAGAGGGTTCCGATCCAAAATGTGACCCATTCATGATATCCGGAGATGTTGTCTGACCTGCTGAGATAATCCAGCACAACGTGTTTTATTTAGGATGTAATTTCATGTTGTTCTACATGACCAACATCTGCCATCCTCATGCAATCTGTAAATGTGATGCTTTCGAAACAATTGCACGAGATTCCTGAATTCTGCTGCGGCAGAAATTGGGTTGTTAGTGGCATGTGAAATATCCTGTGATATATCTTACTACAATAGGAAGGGAAAATGTTTATTTTTGATTTCAAATTTTACGTTGCAAGATACAAGATACAAGATACAAGATACATTTAATTGTCATTTGGACCCCTTGAGATCCAAACGAAATGCCGTTTCTGCAGCCATACATTACAAACACATAGACCCAAGACACAACATAATTTACATAAACATCCATCACATCGCTGTGATGGAAGGCCAAAAAAACTTATCTCTCCACTGCACTCTCCCCCCCCCCACATGTCAAAGTCAAAGCCCCCGGCTGGCGATGGCGATTGTCCCGCGGCCATTAAAGCCACGTCTTGGTGTTAGAGCCCCCGACGTGCACTCGCAGAGTCCAAGGCCATTCCAAGCCGCGCGGGGCAGTGATGTAGGCCCCGCTCCAGGAGCTCTTCGACCCCGCAACTCGGGCAGGGGAAGTCGCCGTTGCGAGAGCCCTGAAAAGCGGTCTCCCTCCAGATACCCGCGGGCTCCCGGTGCCGCCGTCCACAGACCTGCCGTTGAAGCCTCTGATTCTCCGGTCGGGCTGCAGCAGCAGCGGCAGCAGCGCTCCACCACCGCTCCACCCGCTCTGGACTCGGCCAGCTCCGCGACGGTGACGGTGAGTCGTAGCACCAGAGTCCCCGGTCTCTTCCTGTTGGAGGCCGCTCCTCGTTGCGGCCCCAACGACAACGGAAACCCGACGAGAAAAGGTTGGGTCTCCCGTGCAGGGAGAGATTTAAAAAGTTTTTCCCCCCCCCCCACACACACACACACCCCAACAAAAATAACAAAAACTACATAAAAACACAGACAGAAAATAATAAAACGCGGACAGACTGCAGAGGCCGCTGCTGGCCAGAGCCGCGCAAATAGGTATGTTGAATTTTTAATCATAATCATACTTTATTAGCTAAGTATGTTTTGCAACATACGAGGAATTTCATTTGCCATACAGTCATACCAATAAAAAGCAATAGAACACACAAAATCGATTTTAATATAAACATCCACCACAGTGACTCCTCCACATTCCTCAATGTGATGGAAGGCGAAACAAAAAGTTAAATCTCTTCCCTTCTTTGTTCTCACATGGTCGTGGACCTCGAGCCTTCTGTTGACGGGGCGATCTTGGCTCCTATAGCTGGCAGTGTTTGGGCCCTCGCGATCAAGCTCCTTCATCGGGGTGTATCTCAGCTCCCCTGCGCTGGGCAACAACGGGTCAGGGTTGGGCGAAACCTTCTGCGTCGTTTGGAGCTCCAGACATCGGTCTCTACCCGAGACTACGAGCTCCTCGATGGTGAAATCCAGAGGCAAGTGATTGCCTCCAATGGTAAGTTCACATCCCCGCGGTGGGGCTCAAAGTCAGTTCCGAGCAAAGCCACCAGCTACATGATGTTAAGCCGCAGAGCGACCGGAGATACGATTTAGAAAACAATCGCATCTCCGGCAAGGTATCAGATTGAAAAAACGTTTCCCCCGACCCCCTCCCCCACATAAAACAAACCAGAGAACATTAACATATACTTTTAAAACACACTAGAAATAACAAACAAAAACAAAAAGACAGACAGACTGTTAGCAAGGCTGCCATTGTGGGGCGCCCCATGGTGGTAATATATGACTACTTAGACCTTAGTCTAAATTATGACAATGAGAATAAGTAACCATCTTCACAATTAGTTTTGTTTAGTTTTGGTTTAGAGATACAGCGCGGGAACATGCACTTTGCGCACACTAACTATCCTACACACACTAGGGACAATTTTACATTTATACCAAGCCAATTAACCTACAAACCTGTACGTCTTTGGTGTATTTGGAGGAAACTGAAGACTTTTGGAGAAAACCCACGCAGGACATGGGAAGAACGTACAAACTCCGTACAGACTGCACCCATAGTCAAGGTCGAGCCCGAGTCTCTGGCGTTGTAAGGCAGCAACTCTACCGCTGCGATCCAATGCCACCCATTTATATATGAAGAGAAAGATCGGAAGATAATCTAACAGCCAAAAAAGCACCTGGATGGATTTTGAAGGAGGATGTTGTATCACATCAAGATCAGGTGCAGGGATCAAAACCAGATGATCCATCTAGTGTTGATCCTGTTGGGCCAATTGTCTGGGAGATTACCTAGCTTCTAAACTGGGAATAGACACAACATTCTGGAGTACCTCAGCAGAAAAGGCAGCATCTCTGGAGAGAAGCAATGGGTGATATTTCGAGTCAAGACCCTTCTTCTAAGCTGGGAAATTGTTATTTCATTAGTTATAAGTGGTTTTAAGTGACTAAAAAAATGTTCAAAATAGAAGTATTCATTGGTTTTATCTATTCTGTAACAGCCTCCACTATTGAGACTAGCTTTCAAATTCAGGTAACTAAATTTGTTTTCTCCAGCTGCTGAGTGGATCTAAATTAGACTTTACGTAGTCATAGAGTGACACAGTGTGGAAACAGGCCCTTCGGCCCAACTTGGCCACAGCGGCCGACATGTCCCAGCTACACTAGTCCCACATGCCAGCATTTGGTCCATATCACTCCAAACCTGTCCTATTTAAATAGTGTGAGTCAGGGGATATGGGGAGAAGGCGGGAACGGAGTACTGATTGGGGATGATCAGCCATGATCACATTGAATGGCGGTGCTGGCTTGAAGGGCCAATGGCCTCATCCTGCGTCTATTGTCTATTGTCTATTGTCTATTCATGTAAATTGCCTATTCCGTAAGTCAGGGAGTATCTATTTATATTTCCTTCATTATCTCTGGGTCTAAATCCTTGGATTATTGGATCAGATCTAGATCCTTGGACTCACCAGCTGCACTGTTAGAGTACCTTCACTTTAATGATGCAGAGATTCCAGTAGGTGACTCACAGTGACTTAACTAGCACCGTGCATTCTCAGGGTGATGTGAGCAGAGGCCAATTACTCTTCCAGAGGCCAGAGCTGGAGGATGATAATGAGTGCATTGTCCAGATTGCTGATACATTTATTGATGTTAATTATCCACAGAAAAACATTTCAACCAAATAAAGCATCTTCCATTGTGCTATCCGTGAAAATGATGAGATGGTATTAGTGAAGGATCAGTATGGCCAAGTTCTTTGAAATCCAGGTCTCAATTAGTAGACCTAATTAGTACTGCTATCAAAATATTACAGAAATATATCCCTAGTGAATGGATGTTTTAAAACTGAAACCGAAACACATCATTATAGTCATTTTTAATAAACAATTATTTTGTGTGGAAATTTATTGCCGTTAGTAAACTGAAGCATCCAGTTACAGCAGTTTAAATAAATGTAATGATATTTGATGGTTAATTTCAATTTCATTTTTTATACATTGTATTATTTTCAAAACAAAAATGAGAAAAATTACAGATGTAGATAAAAATTGATACCTGTCGGACCTGTTATTAATAAAGAGATCAGAATGCAACTCCTCCGATTTCCTCAAGTATTAACATCCTGGGGTTTTCAATCTGCATTGAAGGACATTTCAAAGACAGTAATTTCTGATGGGAAGACAGTGTTATTATTAGAATATAAATGTGTGTGGACATTCTCTCCTGGGATCTGGCACAATTCTGGAAGGTTTTGATTGGTGCGGTAAAGGAATCACATGAAGCCTGAACTATTCCTGAATCTGCAAAAACGCATTAAAGGTTCAAAAGATAGTCTGGGAAGAAGATTACATTATTGCACATCACTATTCACAGCATTATGTTCTGTACTCAGCAATAATCTAGTTATACATTATTTGTAAAAGTTACATTTAATAAAACCAGGTTCAACACCTGGGGCTCCTGCTTATTATTAATTCATATGCTTGTTAAAATATTTGGCACACATCAAAATAGGAACATTTGGATATGAACCTACATATTTTCCTCGTGTGTTTTTAAAAATAATGGATTACTTTTGAAGTTTGGCCTCTGTTCTGCGTGCAATTTATTTTGCTCCTGTAAATTAGTGCATGAGCAAGACAGTGTTGCATTGAAGAAATTGCAGAAGGAAACATATCACACTGATACCAGGGATGAAGGACTCTAGTTTTGTGGAGACCAGAATAATTTACATTATTTTGTTTCAAGGACAGAAGGCTACAAGATTTAATGGAGATAGACTAAGTGGGAACCGTTGGATCACAGTTACACGGGAGGCCTGGTCCCCCAACGCAACTCATTCCCCAACGCAATATTGCACCACTCACCCGTTCCCCCAAATCAACCCGTGCCCCCAACGCAATATTCCACCACTCACCCATAGCCCCTAACTGTGCAGGCACAGTTCATTTCCCCTCATCCCCGAGCACTCCCTCACCCTCCTCTTCATGTGTGGGAGGGGAGGAGGGAAGTGGTGTGTTTGGCGGGGGGAGGGGGGGGGGAAGGGGGGGGGCGGTATGGTGTGGGTGGGGAGGAGGGATGTGGGGTGGGAGGGGTGTATGTGGGCGGGGAGGTGATGGGGGAGAGATAGTGGTGTGGGGGGAGGGGGGTGTGTGGCAAGGGGTGTTTGTGGCAGGGAGGAGGTGTATATGTGGGCAGGAGTGGTGTGGGAGGGGGAAGGAGGGATGTGTGGGGGGGGGGTTTTGTGTGTGGGAGGGGGGGTGTGAGGGCAGGGGGGGGGGTGTGTTGGGGGGTTGTGGGGGGAGGGGTATGTGGGCAGGGGGGTTGTGAGGGTGGGGGGTTGGGCGGGGGATGTGGTCGGGGGGATGTGGGCGAGGGGGGGGGGGGGGGTGTTGTGGGGGGGGGGGGGGGTGGTGGGGGGGGGGAGTTGTAGGGGGATAGGGGGTGTGTTGGTGGGGGGGGGGGGGAGTGAGCTCGGAGAGAAAAGACGGGGGGGAAGAGCCATGAGTGAGAGGGGAGGTATCAAGGGGGAGGGGGAGAGGAGCCAGCGAGGGGAACCAGAGGGGTAGTGTCTGGAATTAGCAGTGCGATGGGGACTCACAGCGGGCGCTGGTCGCGGGTCATTCTCCTCCCTCGGGATCAGAGTCACCACTTTCCATTTGGTGACATCGGCGACATCTCCGACTCAGGGCTGGGTTGCGTCTTCGACTCAGGGCTGCGCTGGGTCTCCGATGATGGGCTGCTCAACGCTGGTCTGTTCGGGGCTTGGCTTGGCTCGGGGCTTGGCTGCTCGGGGCTTGGCTCGGGGCTTGGCTGCTCGGGGCTTGGCTGCTTGGGGCTTGGCTTGGCTGCTCGGGGCTTGGCTGCTTGGGGCTTGGCTGCTCGGGGCTGGGCTGCTTCGGGTCCCTCGGAAAATTGTATCCGGTTGGAAACCTCCTCCGGCCATCCTCACCTCCAGTAAAGATGCGATTGCGCAGGAAGAGGCGGACTGTCCCGGTGAGTGACAGGGGAAGAGACTAATCCACGCGGTGCCGAGTGGCAGGCGAAGAGGTTGATCTGCGCACGTGTGGCCTTCTTTACCATTTTATCTCCACGCATTGTTACTTTCACGGAGCTATGAACTTGGATCCCAAGGTTTATCCGTACATCAATGCTGTTGAGGGTCCTGACGTTGTGGATACTTTAACACACCAAATCCTGTGCACCTTTAAAACTCACCAGGTTATTCTTCCTGCGCATTTTTGTAAATCACCTTGTCCTATTTTCCACGCTCCCTTGACACTTACTGGAGCCTTGCTTTTTCAATCTATCTCTATGTTTACATGATCTACTGGAAAAATTATTATTCTACTCTATAACATCCTTTAGAGCTGCGATGGAATTTTAATATCACTCACTAGCCTTCTGGTCGAGCACCTGGGTATGCTGAATTTTTGGAAAGATTAAATGAGAACTTACCGTTTGGTTTGATCTTTATTTTATGAGAAGTTGAAGTGAGGGACTACGAGAAGAGCCCGCCAGCCCGCATGCACGTTAATCTTCAGAGCAACTGTATGAAACCACAGACCACTTACACAAACTTAAACTATAGAAAGATTAATAACCGTTGACTTACCGTATGATCTTTATGAGATTCAGGGTTGGGAGTGGAGGGCACGTCAACTTATCATAAAATAAAGATCAAACTTCAAATGGTAAGTTCTCGTTTAATCTTTCTATTTTATATCGAAGTCACGTGAGTGACTACGTGAAGCCTTCGAAGCTCTGTGGTTTCATGCAGTAAACCAATCTGTGTGTGAAACACTTAAACAGATAAACCATAAATGATAGAAAAGACATGGGTTATTTAACAACATGATGCTAACTTGCATATATGTCCATTGCCCTTAATTGACCTAAAACAGTCCCAATTGGCTTTGAGTTAGACAATAACTCATGCAACATCATCCAGGCATATTCAACCACATTTTATAACTTCTGAAAGTACACTATGTAAGCCTCCTGCTGTTGCAAGAAGATGATCAAATGGGAATATCCATTCTATTGGCTACTAATGAGCCAGCCCCCATGGAAGAGTGAAACTAGAAATTATTTGAATTCACACCCGTGATTAGCTACTTACACTCTATTCATGTTGATGTGGTCTGCAACAGCAATCTCTTGAGAAAACTATTAAATAACAATAAAGAAACTATCCTTCATCTCATAGATACTAGCAAGCTCAGTGTACCTGTATACATAATAACACTCCCAATCTCTGATCTGGTGGGTATGCTGTCAACTCCAAATTATATCCTACAGTGCCCGTTTTGCTTTATGAGATCATTCCCATAACAAGCTACCCTCATGTCAGTTATGATCCAGCGACCAAGACGGAGATTGAGTAAAGACTGTGTTCTTTGTGCTGAAATCAGTTGCTAAAAGCATAATCAAATTAAAAGATACTGCTCCCATTAGGAATACGGTAGATGAATATCTGCATAATAATTTACTGATACACATTCCACACTACTATGAGTCTAAGCTTTAGAGCGTTAATATAAAATACACTTTGCATAACGTTAGTCAATAATGGGGGAATAACCAACCATTTATTGTCCCATTTATGGTACTAGAGAGACTGACAGAGCAGCACAAGCAGTGTCAATTGTGCTATAACATCATTGCTTCTCTAAGCCCAAACTGAAAGAACCACAAACCTCTGCTAGTTCTGTTTAAAAGTAGCTCACGTGTCTTCTTCACAAACTTCCTATACAACCGTGCAGAGCCAGCTGCACGAGAAATAGGCGGAACTAGCCACCACTCTTGACCGAGTAAATAGGAGCTTCTTTCAGCCGCCTTTGACAATGGATACCCTGAATAAAGCTCATGGCATTGGGGGTTCAGTATTGATGTGGATAGAGAACTGGCTGGCAAACAGGAAGCAAAAAGTAGGAGTAAACGGGTCCTTTTCACAATGGCAGGCAGTGACTAGTGGGGTACCGCAAGGCTCAGTGCTGGGACCCCAGCTATTTACAATATATATTAATGATCTGGATGAGGGGATTGAAGGCAATATCTCCAGGTTTGCGGATGACACTAAGCTGGGGGGCAGTGTTAGCTGTGAGGAGGATGCTAGGAGACTGCAAGGTGACTTGGATAGGCTGGGTGAGTGGGCGAATGCATGGCAGATGCAGTATAATGTGGATAAATGTGAGGTTATCCATTTTGGTGGCAAAAACGGGAAGGCAGACTATTATCTAAATGGTGGCCGATTGGGAGAGAGGGAAATGCAGCGAGACCTGGGTGTCATGGTACACCAGTCATTGAAGGTAGGCATGCAGGTGCAGCAGGCAGTGAAGAAGGCGAATGGTATGTTGGCTTTCATAGCAAGAGGATTTGAGTATAGGAGCAGGCAGGTTCTACTGCAGTTGTACAGGGTCTTGGTGAGACCACACCTGGAGTATAGCGTACAGTTTTGGTCTCCAAATCTGAGGAAGGACATTATTGCCATAGAAGGAGTGCAGAGAAGGTTCACCAGACTGATTCCTGGGATGTCAGGACTGTCTTATGAAGAAAGACTGGATAGACTTGGTTTATACTCTCTAGAATTTAGGAGATTGAGAGGGGATCTTATAGAAACTTACAAAATTCTTAAGGGGTTGGACAGGCTAGATGCAGGAAGATTGTTCCCGATGTTGGGAAAGTCCAGGACAAGGGGTCACAGTTTAAGGATAAGGGGGAAATCCTTTAAAACTGAGATGAGAAGAACTTTTTTCACACAGAGAGTGGTGAATCTCTGGAACTCTCTGCCACAGAGGGTAGTTGAGGCCAGTTCATTGGCTATATTTAAGAGGGAGTTAGATGTGGCCCTTGTGGCTAAGGGGATCAGAGGGTATGGAGAGAAGGCAGGTACGGGATACTGAGTTGGATGATCAGCCATGATCATATTGAATGGCGGTGCAGGCTCGAAGGGCCGAATGGCCTACTCCTGCACCTAATTTCTATGTTTCTATGTTTCTATGAGTAGGCTAAATTGGTAATATTAAAATTCATGTTGCCTCATCTTTAATATTCTATAAACTCCATGACACAATGCCCTTTTGATCTGAGTAGGGCAGCATTAGCTTTAGAATCTTTGACGTGCATGCGGGCTGGTGGGCTCTTCACGTAGTCACTCATGTGACTTTGATATAAAATAGAGTGTTATTTTATGTACCCATGTGAAATACTGCAACGGTGCAAAAGTTGAGTAATGAAGAGACTAGAGGGCAACATGGTGGTGCAAGCAGATAGTGCTGCTGCCCCAGTTTCACTGACACATATTCAATGCTAAATGTGTGTGTTATCTGTGTTTTGCCTGTTCTCCCTGTACCCTGATGTGCTTGTGGCAGGTGCTCTGGTTTCCACCCACAGTATAAAGCTGGGAAGCCTTAAGCTGAGTGAATGGGGTCAATGGATCTATGTGGAACTAATGAATATGCTAATGCAGAATCAACCACAGTCTGAGGAAATATAGAATCAAATAACTTCAGATGCTGGTTCATACCAAAGATAGGCACAAGTTGCTGGAGTAACTCAGCAGACCAGGCAACATCTCTGGTGAAAAAGATTGTGCCTGTCTGAAGGTCATAAGGATTAGGAGTATAATTAGGCCATTCGACCCATCAAGTCTACTCTGCCATTCAATCATGACTGATCTATCTCTTCGTCCTAACCCCATTCTCCTGCCTTCTCCCCATAACTTACATAGAAACATAGAAAATAGGTGCAGGAGGAGGTCATTTGGCCCTTCGAGCCAGCACCGCCATTCATTGTGATCATGGCTGATCATCCCCTATCAATAACCCGTGCCTGCACTAGCCCCTAGAGCTCTACATAACTCCATCCAGTGACTGGGCCTCCACTGCCCTCTGTGGCAGGGAATTCCATAAATTCACAACTCTCTGGGTAAAACATTTTTTTTCTCACCTCAGTCTTAAATGACCTCCCCTTTATTCTAAGACTGTGGCCCCTGGTTCTGGACTCGCCCAACATTGGGAACATTTTTCATGCATCTAGCTTGTCCAGTCCTTTTATAATTTTATATGTTTCTATAAGATTTCCCCTCATCCTTCTAAACTGCAGTGAATACAGTAAACTTCAGACACCTGTACCACTGCCTTCAGGTAGAAGGTACAGGAGCCTGAAATCTGCAACATCCAGGTTTGGGAATTGCTTCTTCCCCACAGCCATCAGACTATTAAACTCAACACAAACAAAAATCTGAACTTTAATAGCCTGTTGCACTTTATATGCTTATTTATGTGTGTATATATATTCAATGGTATATGGACACACTGATCTGTTCTTTACTTATTTATGCCTACAATATTCTGTTGTGCTGTAGCAAAGCAAGAATGTCATTGTCCTATCTGGGACACATGACAAAAAACTCTCTTGAATCCTGAATCTCGAATCTTAATCAAGAATCTATCTATCTCTGCCTTAAAAAAGAACTGTCACTCATCCTTTTTCTCCAGAGATGCTGCCTGACCCTCAGATTTGCTCCAGCACATTGTGCCTATCACTGTTTGAGGAACCTCTTTGTGCAAAATGAATAGATGCAGAAAAGTGAAGTTGTGGCAGAGTGGATAAATTAGCTGGCAGTTAAACCAGAGAACTGCATTAACAATGTTAAAAATAAATTCAAATCCATGGTGGATTAATAATCTGGAATTTGAAACAATTACTCTTATTGGTGACAAATGTCATTTAACAATCCACCAGGTGCACCAATATCTTTCAGGGGAAGAAATGCAGCACTCTTGTCTGTACGGAGTTTGTACGTTCTCCCCGTGATCTGCGTGGGTCTTCTCCGAGATCTTCGGTTTCCTCCCACACTCCAAAAACGTACAGGATTGTAGGTTAATTGGCTTGGCAAATGTAAAAATTGTCACTAGTGGGTGGAGGATAGTGTTAATGTGTGGGGATCGCTGGTCGGCGTGGACCCGGTATGCTGAAGGGCCTGCTTCCGCGCTGTGTCTCTAAACTAAAATCCACCATACAGAACTGATTCTTAAAATGCCCTTTTAATGGCATATGTAAGCCATTTCATTGTATCACCGTTTTCTCAATGACAATTGGAGATGGGCAATCATTTCTAGCAATGATCAGATCTAAGTGATGTAAATGCCTTTTCAGTCTGATTACTAACTTGGGATACCTGCTTCTGGTAAGGCAATGTCTCTCTAGATGAAATGATGGAAGGGTGAGTACTAACCTTTATCCATGCTTTTCCATCTGCAATGCCAACACATGGTTAGACAACACCCACTTTCTCCATGCTGTATCTCGAAACTAAAACTCAGCAGGTCAGGAAGTATCTCTGGATAACATTAATTATGGGTCAGGATGTCATCTATCCATGTCCTCCAGAGGTGCAGCCTGACCTACTGCATTATTCCAACACTTTATATATATTTTTTGGTAAACCAGCATCTTAGAAACATAGAAACATAGAAAATAGGTGCAGTAGGCGGCCATTCGGCTCTTCCAGCCTGCACCGCCATTCAATATGATCATGGCTGATCATCCAACTCAGTACCCTGTACCTGCCTTCTCTCCATACCCCCTGGTACCTTTAGCCACAAGGGCCACATCTAACTCCCTCTTAAATATAGCCAATGAACTGGCCTCAACTACCTTCTGTGGCGGAGAATTCCAGAGATTCCACCACTCTCTGTGTGAAAAATGTTTTTCTCATCTTGGTCCTAAAAGATTTCCCCCTTATCCTTAAACTGTTACCCCTTGTTCTGAACTTCCCCAACATCGGGAACAATCTTCCTGCATCTAGCCTGTCCAACCCCTTAAGAATTTTGTAAGATCCCCCCTCAATCTTCTAAATTCTAGCGAGTACAAGCCGAGTCTATCCATGTGGAGTCCTTGCTTCAGTTCGTTGCTTCTATATTTTACTACCCCACTGCAAAATCTCCTCAAGGTATGCCACCTGATCCTTCTTATAACTACAATGCATCATTTCCAGCATCTGATCAGGATAAGCATGCAAACTGGAAATGTCCAAGTGCTGTCTGAACGTAGTCTCGACATTCACCCCGTGACCATGTGGGTTTTCTTCAGGTGCTCCAGTTTCCTATCGTGCTCCAAAGGACAGGTTTATAGGGTAACTTGGCTTCTGTAAATTTAAAGTTATCCCTAATGCGTAGGATAGTGTTAGTGTATGGGAATTGCTCGTCGGTGCAGACTTGGTGGGCCGAAGGGCCTGTTTCTGTGCTGTATCTATAACCTAAATTAAATTAAACTACATATTATATGGAAGGATGTCATCCTGGCTGGAGTTCTGTGACCAAAGGGATCTGTGCTTGAACCTCGTGTTGGAGGGGGTGGTTTGGGTGATTCCCTCGTCAATTTGGCCCTTTCCAACCAAACCACCTCTTGTACTTTCCCTTGTAACTGCAGGAAATGCTACACTTGTCGCTTTACCTCTCCCCTCGACTCCATCCAAAGACCCAAGCAGTCTTACCAGGTAAGACAGAGGTTCACCCGCACCTTCTCCAACCTCATCTATTGCATCCGCTGTTCCGTTTTCCCCCCCCCCCCCACCCCCCCTTCCCCACACCCTCCCACCCCCAACACCCACTCCATATCAGTCTGAAGAAGGGTCTCGACCCAAAATGTCACCTATTCCTTCGCTCCATAGATGCTGCCTCATCCGTTGAGTTTCTCCAGCAATTTTGTCTGCCTATGCTTGGACCTCTGTAGTTTGTGATAGATATAAATGACATGGACCTAAATGTTAGGTAGACAAAAATGCTGGCGAAACTCAGTGGGTGAGGCAGCATCTATGGAGCGAAGGAAATAGGCAATGTTTCGGGTCGAGACCCTTCTTCAGACTGATGTGAGGGTAAGGGGGGTGGGAAGAAGAAAGGAAGACGCGGAGATAGTGGGCTGAGGGAGAGTTGTGAAGGGGAGGAAAAAGCAGGGACTACCTGAAATTGGAGAATCAATGTTCATACCGCTGGGGTGTAAACTGTCCAAGCGAACAATGAGGTGCTGCTCCTCCAATTTACAGTGTTGAGCGAAGCGATCGGCAAGCCTACATAGAGCAGCTGACACCTAGAGCAGCGGATGCAATAGATGAGGTTGGAGGAGGTGCAGGTGAACCTCTGCTGCATCTGGAAAGACTGCTTGGATCCATGATTGGAGTCAAGGGGGGAGGTAAAGCGACAAGCATAGCATTTCCTGCAGTTGCAAGGAAAAGTGCCAGGAGAGAGGGTGGTTTGGGTGGGAAAGCACGAATTGGCCAGGGAGTTACGAACGGAGCAGGCTCTGCTGAAAGCAGACAGGGGAGGAGATGGGAAGATGTGGCCAGAGGTGGCGAAAATGTCGGAGGATTATTTGTTGTAAGTGACGGGTGGTAGGGTGGAAGGTGAGGACAAGGGGGACTCTGCCCTTGTTACGAGTGGGGGGATGGGGAGTGAGAGCAGAGTCACGGGGTATAGAAGAGATCCTGGTGAGAGCCTCATTTATAGTAGAAGAGGGGAACCCCTGTTCACTGAAGAATGAAGACATCTCCGATGCCCTGGTGTGGAACGCCTCATACTGGGTGCAGATGCGGGGTAGACGGAGGAATTGGGAGTAGGGGATGGAGTCTTTACAGGAAGCAAGGTGAGAAGAAGTGTAGTCCAGATAGCCATGGGAGTCAGTGAGTTTATAGTACATGTCAGTCAGTAGTCTATCACCTGCAATGGAGATAGTGAGTGAGGTCTAGAAATGGTAGGGAAATGTGGGAAATGGTCCAGGTGTATTTGAGTGCCGGATGGAAGTTAGTAGTGAAATGGATGTCAGTGAGTTCTGCATGGGTGCAGGAGGTAGCACCAATGCAGTCAACAATGTAGCGGAGGTAGAGTTCGGGGATAGGGCCATGGTACGCCTCGAACAAAGATTGTTCAACGTACTCTACAAAGAGGCAGGCATAGCTTGGGCTCTTGCGGGTGCTCATAGCCATGCCTTGTATTTTGAGGAAATGGGAGGAGTCAAACGAAAAGTTGTTACCACAGAAGGCGGAGGAGAGTATCGGTAGACGGGGATTTGTTGGTTCTGCGGTCGAGGAAGAAACAGAGGGCTTTAAGACCCTCCTGGTGGGGGATGGAGGTGTAGAGTGACTGGACATCCATGCTGAAGATGAGGGAATGGGGGACTGGAAAATGGATGTCATGGAGGAGACGAAGAATGTGTGAAGTATCTTGAACATCGGTAGGGAGGGATTTAACCAGGGTGGATAGGATGGAGTCGAGCTATGTGGAAATTAGTTTGGTTGGACACGAACAGGCAGAAACAGTGGGTCTGCCAAGATAGTCAGGTTTGTGGATTTTGGGGAGAAGGTAAAATCGGGCCGTGCGGGCTGGGGAGCGATGAGGTTGGAGGCTTGGGAGAGCAGGGAGCCGGATGTGATGAAGCCAGTGATAGTGTTAGAGATATTGGCCTGGTGCTCGTCTGTGGGGTCATGGTCCAAGGATAAGCGGGAGGAGGTGTCCGAGAGTTGGCGCGTGGCCTCAGCCTTGTAGTGATCAACGCGCCAGACTACCACAGCACCTCCCTTGTCGGCAGGTTTGATCGAAACCTAGTCGGGGTTGTTGCAGAGTGAGTGGAGGGCTGTAGGGTTGGGGGGGGGGGGGAGGTTAGAGTGAGAAAGGGGAGTGTAGAAGTTAAGGCAGTTGATGTCCTACCAGCAGTTTAACTAAAAAGGTCTAAAGCCGTTAGATGGCCATGAGGGGGAGTCCAAGAGGAGAGGGTCCGTTGGAGATGGGAGCAACGTAAATGTTGTGTTTGTTAGTAAGTTTGCTTATGGTATCAAAATTGGTAGAGTTGTGCACTGTGAGGAACACTATCAAAATATATTACAAGATATAGATAAGCTACATAAATTGGCAGGGAAATGGTAGATGGAGTTTAATCCGAGCAAGTATGAGGTGTGGCACTTTGGGAAGTGGATTGTAAGGGGAAAGTATACAGTTAATGGCACTTAACATCATTGATGTGCAGAGGAATCTTGAGGTCCAATACCATAGCTCCCTGTAAATGGCAACACAATATAGGGTGGTAAAGAAGATGTATGATCTGCTTGCCTTCATTGGTCAGGGCAGTAGTACATGAGTCAGGAAGTTGCAGCTTTATAAGACAGTGGCTTGGCCAAATTTGAAGTATTATGTGCAGTTCTGGTCATCCCATTACAGAAAGGATATGACGGCTTTGGAGGGAATGCAGAAGTGGTTTTACCGGAATGCTGCCTGGATTAGAGGTATTCGCTATAAAGAGAGGTTGGACAAACTTGGATTATTTTCTCTGGAGAATATGAGGGAGATCTGATAGATGTTTATAAAATTATGAGAATCACAGATAGAGGAGGCAATCAAAGCATTTTTCCCCAAGGTGGAAATGTCAAAGACGAGAGGATATAACTTCAGGGTGAGAGGCGCAAAGTTTAAA
The DNA here is from genome assembly GCF_028641065.1 of Leucoraja erinaceus. NCBI lineage: Eukaryota > Metazoa > Chordata > Chondrichthyes > Rajiformes > Rajidae > Leucoraja > Leucoraja erinaceus. Next base: position 150,875,595 of record NC_073377.1, read on the forward strand.
ACTGTTGTGCAGGGTAAGATTTTTAAACAGAGAATGGTGGGTGCCTGGAATGTGTGCCAGAGACAGGTACGATAGTGGTATTTTAAGAGGCTTTTAGATAGGGATAGACAGTAAATATGCAGGGAATGGAAGGATGGATCATGTACAGGCAGAGAAATTGGTCTAATTTGGTATTATGTTAGGCATGGACATTGTGGGCCAAAGGGCCTGTCCTATGCTGTATTGTTCTATGTTCTATTTGCCTGTCTGAACCTGTCACATTAACTGTAATTCAGGATCTAAAAGATTAACTGGGAAAAATCTCAATCAACGTCAACCTTTCATTGAACTTGGCTTCCTTAGTTAAGGCAAGAAATTAAAACTGGGAATGGTGAGATTTTACACTTAAAACCTTCTGGTCAAGACCAGATAGAGCCCTACTGAAGGCCCTAACAGTGATGCAAACAAGAGCATGTTATCAGTGCTTCACATTTGGAAACAGATTGCAGAAATTATATTAAAAATGGCAACCAGCACTGAAGTTTTTGACATTATGAAAAAAAAACCTAGGTTCAACATGTGTGCTCAAGGTGCAGCAGGCAGTGAAGAAAGCTCTAGATTTGCATTCAGTTGTATAAAAGTATGCGTACCCTTCAAGGAGGGTGACATCTATTGTTCATAGAGGGAGTGTATCAGTTCACCAGACTGATTCCTTGTCAGGACTGAGCTCACGAAGAAAGACTGGATAGACTTGGTTTATACTCTCTAGAATTTAGGAGATTGAGAGGGGATATTATAGAAACTTACAAAATTCTTATGGGGTTGGATAGGCTAGATGCAGGAAGATTGTTCCCGCATAGGGTAGTCGAGGGTTTTTTTTGGAATGTTGAAACAGGTGTTGATTTAGAAGTGATTTCAATGCCTATCAATGTTTCGAGTAACTTGTAACCTTGTCTTGGAATTGTTGTTGGAAATGTTCAGTTCTCAGGATGGTTTTTTTGTAATCGTTGAAACAGGTGTTGGTTTAGAAGTGATTTCAATGATATCAATTTCGAGAACTTGTAACCTCAAAATGTTCCTGAACAGGTGACCAGCTATTGAATTTCTGGCACATTACATCTAGCAATGTCTCTACGTTCTTTGAAAGGGTGTGTTTTACTAGTCGTTATATCTTTACATTTGCATTACCCAGCCTCTTTGAAAAAGTATATGATCCTGACCAACTTATGAGCCATCAAGAAAGAGCATGCGGATGGCATTGAACTGCCCACAGATCATTCATCGGGAGCACATGGGAGCTGAGGGTGTATGGCAGAAAGAGCACACCACCTCCCAAATCATCCACCCATCTACACTGCCAAGCATCTGCAATCACACTTATGGAAAGGTCACCCCAAGAGCCAACTGAGAAACCACAGACTAATCCATCCTCAATTCCACAGGACTACTTAAGTAGAAGGTCCCAGCATCTCCTTCATTGCGGGAACTTCTTTTGCTGGATTTGACTTCAGAACATTGTGGGATGAGTTTCTGATGGCTCATAGTGGATAGACCCACCACATTATTCCCCTGACATTTTTGCCACTTCCAACAGGATCCCACTTCTAGACATATCTTCCCATCTCCACCTCATTCTGTTTTCTGCAGAGACCATTCCCTCCCCAAGTCCCTGGTCAACTCGTCCCTTCACACCCAAACCACTTTCTCCCCAAGTACTTTCCACTGCAATCGCAGGAGATGCAACACCTGCCCCAATACCTCCTCCCTCGACTCTGTCCAAGGACCCCAACAGTCTTTTCAGGTGAGGCAAAGATTCACTCGCTTGTCCTCCAACTGCATCTACTGTATCTGCTGTTCCAGTATATGGACTCCTGTATATCGGCGAGACGAAGCGCAGGCTGAACACCTCCACTTGGTCCGCCTCAACCTACCTGATCTCCCGGTTGCTCAACACTTTAACTCCCTGTCCCATTTCCACACTGACCTTTCTGTCCTGGGCCTCCTCCATTGTCAGTGTGGCCCAGCGCAAATTGGAGGAACAGCACCTCATATTTCGCTCGGGTAGCTTAAACCCCAGTGGTATGAACATTGACTTCTCTAACTTCAAGCAGCCCTTGCTTTCCCTTTCTCTCCATCCCCTCCCCCTTCCCAGTTCTCCCACCAGTCTTAATGTTTCCGACTACATTTTATCTCTGTACAGCCCACTCCCCTGACATCAGTCTGAAGATGGGTCTCGAACCGAAATGTCACCTATTCCTTCTCCCCAGAGTTACTCCAGCAGTTTGTGTCCACTATGTTTACATATTCTGTTGTGCTGCTGCATGTAAGAATTTCATTGTTCTGTCTGGGACATTTAATAATGAAAATCTTGACTCTTGACTCTCTTGACCTTGAGCCTTGTGTAAAATAAAATATATCGAAGGCTCGTCTGTGGGCAAATTACCAAAGGCAACATTTGGCCCATGTGACGTTGTTTGGGCAAACATTTTGTAAATCATGTATAATTAGTGTTTTTTCTTATCCATGTTAAAAAGAAACAGAAACCAAAATATATTTAACCAAAATCAGACTAAGAATACATCTATGGTAACCACAAATCATAAAAACTCAAGATCGCCAATATTCTTTATGAAAGGAAATTTGCTATTCTTATCCAGGTCGAGCCTAAATGTAATTGCAATTCAACCTACATGATTGACACAATAGTTTTCCCAGTTGAGGGGTAATTAAGGATGGACATCTAGATCATGTAAATCAATCAGAAAAAATAGCTGAAGGTTACAATATGAAGCTGACCCATAAAATTCAGGTCCTGACCTCCTATCTACCTCATTGGAAACACTTAAGTGATTTTTAAGCTGACTTTTCGGACTTCAATGTTATTTCTTTGCACTAAACGTTGTACCCTTTGTCCTTTATCTTTGCATTGTGGGTGGCTTGATTGTATTGATGTATTGTATGTTCTTTTTTTTGTAGTGGATAGCATCGAAACAAAACAAAATGCTCATTGTACATGTCACCATAATAAACTAACAAGGATAAAGCGTCCTAAATGTTGATATACTTTTTACTCACTGGTTTGTCCTGTACAAATATTATGAGCAGAGTTATTTGAAGAAGTGTATCACACACCACAGAAGACTAAAATATCTTTCTGTTCAAATGTATAATCACTTGCAGTGCCCATTTATTACTTGTACAGATGGGTGTCGTTTACAGTTAGCATTATTTTGGATGGCAGACAAGCATCTTTTGTACATGTCTTAAACTGAATCGAAATGTGTCAGTTATTAAAATAACAGTTGTGGATTGGCCAACTTGCTATGCACGAAGATGCTACATTGGATGGCTGCTAATTTTGAAATAATCATCTAATTTTGTTCCCCACGAATCATGAAAGTGGTTCTCCCTAAACAATTGTTAGAGATTCTGAAAAAAAACCTAAACCAGTAAAAATGTTATGCATTGCCACAATAACACTACTTATATTGAAATTCTGAACTGCATTTAACATTGGCCAACCTTCTCTCTGAAATAAGAAGAAAAAAATCACCTAATTTATCAAAATAACTTGGCAAGTTTAGCAGTCAAGTAAAGCAGTTTTCTTCTAAAATAAGTTAAAGGCTGTATTTCTTTTTTTGCAATGAAAGAGAATGATTGTTTTATCAGAATGCATCTGTTACCGCTGAGAATTGCTGATTTCTTCCAGCTAGGCCCAGCACTATTTTTAACATACAGATGGTCCTGTTGAGGTTGGAGAGACAGTTTCTTTGGGTAGGAGCATCATTTATCATAAACAAGCAAGTGCGCAATGACAAAACAAATTGCACCCATGACTAACAATTTGTGTAATTGATGACTATAGTGAAACTCAATAAGAACAATGTGTTTTAATGTAAATGGGACCAATGTAACATTGTGAATAGTTATATTTATCAGAGGCCTCATTGGGAGGTCTTTTTTCAAATAAGAGAATCAGAATTATTTCTCAATAGAAAGGACAATTATGTGATTTCTGGAATGGCACCGCACCCACAAGACACGTTTTATAATGTTTGATAAGTTGACAATATTCAGTGCTTATAAGGATGTTTAAAATCAAACAAAATATATGATCGGAGAAAGGGCATCCAGCGCCCCTGGAGCTGATATTTCATCGGCATCACTTGTCATTAAGGTTTTAGCAGTGGACTCATTTCAATCTCACGTAATCTTAACTGGTGTAAGAAGGATCAGGTAAAGGTCATCGAGAGGGTCCAGCATATTGCTTCTTTGTGGCATTAATTATGTCTTCCTGTTACATCAGCACCTATTTTACCAATGCATTATCAGTACAGGAGAATATTTCTATGTACACCTTCATGTGAAATGACATCCCCATGAATCAAAAATCAAACATTGGAGGAACTCAGTAGGTCAGGCATCATCTTCTGTCTGAAGATGGGTTTCGTCATGGTTGTCTGTCCATTCCCTCTTCAGATGTGGCCTGACGTGTAGTTCCTCCACTAGTTTGTGATTTCATCCAGATTCCAGAATTTGTATTTTCTCATGTCTCCATTCCTATCCATTGTTTGTTTAGAGATGTCTAGACAATATTTTCATTCATCGTTTTTTATCCGCACTGTATACATGCCAGGCATGTCATTCACTTTCATTGTGATATTTACTGTATCATAACCAGCTTTATTCAGTTTTGCACTCCCGTTCTCAGCCCAGTTTATCCATCATGAAGTCTATAAATTGACATACTCTTCAATTTCTTCACAGTGATTGGTATTGACAATATTTTTGCACAATTTTATAGTGCATGCAAGTTAAAACAATAAATAGCCTCGCGTGAAAATAGAAAGGTGTCAATTTTAATTCACATAATTCACAACACCGATGCTTGGTAGAGCTACTGCCTCACGGTGCCAGAGACTTGCTTTCAATCCTGACCTCAGGTGCTGTCTATATGGTGTTTGCACATTCTCCCTGCGACTGCATGGGTTTGCCCCACGTGCTCCAATTTCCAGACACATTCTGAAGACGTGCGTGTTTGTAGGTTAATCGGCCTCTGTAAATTGCCCCGAGTGTGTGAGGATTGAATGAGAACATGGGATTACATAGAACTATGTAAATGGGTGATTGATCATTGGTGTGGACTCGGTGGGCAGAAGGGCCTGTGCTCATGCTGTATCTCTAAACTAAACTAAACACCAGATGAATGAGCAAGATTAGAACCGCACTCTTTGCTTATTTATTCAGCTGTCATAAATACTACCCAGAGAGTGGAACAAATTAAACTATTATATTGATATACCAAATATTTTTTTCTTTTAATTATTGTTAAAGCACAAGTATTTGTGCTATAACACTAGGATAGGAGTAAAATTAGGTAATTCAGCCCATCAAGTCTACTCCACAATTCAATCATGGCTGATCTATCTCTCGCCCCTAACTCCATTCTCCTGCCTTTTCCCCATAACCTCTGCCATCTGTATTAGAGGGCGCCGTCCTATATGGGTATGGAAGCCTGCGGCTGTCTGTTTTTTTCATCTCTTTTTTTTATTTTTAGTTAGTTGAGCTTTGGTTTTCGGAGTTCTAGTCTTTTTTTTATGTGGGGTGGGGGGGGGGGGGGGGGGGGGGGGGGGGTGGGGGGTGGGGGGGGTGTGGGGGGGAAGGGGGGGGGGGAGGGGGAAACTGCTTTTCAGGGTCCCTACCTGGTCAGAGAGGCGGCTTTTCACCGGGCAGCACCTTCGACCCGTCTTTCGCGGCCTACCAGCGGGCCTGGAGCGGCGTTTCCTGAGGAGAGCGGCCAGAACCTCGGCTTCGGCAACGGCGTAGCGCTGGAGCGCTATCACGGAGTGGAGCAGGTGATGCTTTGCCCGGGTCGCCGCGCTGGAACTCCGGTGGGCTGAAGACTGCCGATGAAACATCGCGGAGCTGCGGTCTGTGGAGTGGCCAGCTGCGGGTATCGGCGCTGAACTTTAACATCGGGAGCCTGGGATCTCTTGTTGAGATCACCAGTGGCGGAGCTCCATCCAGCGCGGCCTGTTGGCTTCGGAAGCCACGGTCTCCGGTATGGAAACGGACGTTCCAAGTTTCCCAAGCCGCTGTGAGAATGCTTCCGACGCCGGAGCAACATCACCCGGCAAGAACGGCTTGGAACATCGGGCCACCGTAAAGGCGACTGCGGAGGCCTTAATAGGCCTGACTATGAGTGGACATGGGGATGGAAACTGGACATTGTGCCTTTCCTCATAATGGGAAGTGGGGGTGTTAAAAGTCTTTATTATTGTTATGTTGTTTTCTTTGTTATGTGCTGCAATGGCAATACGCATTTCACTACACCAATTGGTGTATGTGACTAATAAAGAACCTTTGAACCTTTAATCAGGAATCTATCTATCTCTGTATTAAAAATGTCCACTAACGGCCTCCACAGCCTTCTGTGGCAAAGAATTCCACAGATTCATCACCTTCTGAATAAATACCTCCTTCCTAAAAGAACATCCTTTAATTCTGAGGCTATGGCCTAGACTCTCCCACTAGTGGAAACATCCTCTCCACATCCACTCTACCCAAGCCTTTCACTATCTAAACTATCTATACACACTTATGCTGCAGGACAATAACTAATTTTATATTCAGTAATAAGCTATCTACATGTTAACAAACACACAAGCTAAATGTTTAACCTAGAAACCCAATCCCAATGACACATGAGAACCTAAAATGCCTTTACACAGCTAAACTATGGAAAACCAAAAATAGGTGTGTAGATGCCAGTATATAATTGGGGTTATCAAGTGGACACCTCCCTTCACTGGCGTTTCATTGAGTTAGGCTCACAACACAATGACTGGATTTGTTTTTAACCTCCACTGGTTTTATATGTTGAAGCATCAACCATTATCTCCCAAGTTACGTCAAATCTGAAAAACATATTTTTGAGTATTTCAAGAAAAATGATGTTCCTCACTTTTAAATTATGAATGTCCCAATATTATTAGCTTAGGTGCAGCGGTTAAATATTGGGTGGAAAATCAGGAAGGAAAACAACTTATTTATTATTGGCTATTTAACTTACCCATCTGACTATCATTTTCTTTCCAGCTTTCCTGCCCAATTCAGGTGTGTGGAGCAAGAGAATCCTCATGTAGTCCATTCAGATGTCAAATAGAAACACAATCAATCATTCTTTCAATGGAGTACTCGTGAAGACAGACCAGAGTGACTGGGCAATGCCAATTGTGGCCGCACCCAAGGCCGACAAAACTGTTCGACTTTGCGGTGACCACAAATTCACAATCAACCAAGCTGTTGACAACGAACAATATCCATTAGCAACCTCGCAAGAACGCAGAACTTAGTGGAGCAAGAGTCTTCACTAAACTGGATTTGTTTACGCCAAACTCAACGTCGACAAGGAAAGTCAGCGGTACTTGACTATCAACACACATACAGTAAGGATTTGTATTCATGTACAAAGCTTCCCTATGGTGTGAAATCCTCCCCAAAAATCTTCCAGTCTGTCATGGACAAAATGGTGCAAGGCATTCTGCACTGTGTGTGCAACCAGGATGACCTACTGATATTCACAGGGGGCATGGTAGAACATCTGTAAATTCTTGAGCAAGTTCTCACTCGATTGAACAGCCACAATGTCAAACTGCGACAAAGTAAATGTGCATTTGCGCAGTCAGAGGTGGTCTATCTTGGACTCAAAGTAGACGCCAACAGACTTCGCCCCGTGAAGGTGAAAGTTGAAGCAATAGTGAATGCTCCAAACCCCAACAATGTGTCAGAGCTACGATCATTCCTTGGGATGGTGCAGTTCTATGCACGATTCCTTCCAGATTTAGCAACTGTGCGAAAGCCACTACATCATCTGCTACAAAAAGATGTGAAATAGACGTGGGGAAAGGAACAGCAACGTGCATATGACATCTACAAGGAAAATTTGACAAGTGACGAACTCCTTGTTCACCACGACACGAAACGACACGCGAGATGAAACTTGCTTGTGATGCTTCAAGTTATGGTGTAGGTGCAGTGATCTGCCACGTGGTGAATGACGGACATGAAAAGCCTATTGCTTTTGCATCCCACACCTCATCACCGAGTGAGCACAATTATGCATAGATAGAAAAGGAAACACTCAAGAAATTCCATCCATTTCTTCTCTGCAGACCATTCACGCTAGTAACTACTAGTGATACTTGGTCCCAAGTCAACTATACCTTCCACAGCGACATCAAGGATGCAGCACTGGGCAATTCTGCTGTCCCAGTATGACTACAAGCTTGAGTACAGAAGCACCAAGTGCTCCAAGTGCATTGTCCCGGTTGCCCCATGAGAACTCTGACATGGGAAGTGAGAACTCAATCTACACAGTGCAAGTTGTAGATGAAGACTTTCTGGTAACTGCAACAGAAATTGCAGCAGAAACAGAGAAAGGCACTGTGCTGAAGAGGGTCTATGAACAGACATTGAATGGTTGGACTGAAATCGATAGTGGATTGAACTCAGTTCTGAACTCAGAGCTAAATCCTTTCCATAATCGACACCATGAATTATAATGTGAACAGGGATGCATTAAGTGGAGTTACAGAGTGGTTGGATCAGAGTCTTTGAGAAACAAAATTATGAATGAACTGCATGCCAAACATCCTGGCATAGTAAGCATGGTCAATTGCCAAAGGTTTTGTGTATTGGCCTGGTATTGACAATGACATCGAGTCACTGGTGAGCAAATGTAGCATCTGCCAAAATTGCCGGAGTAAACCACCAAAAACACCACTGCAACCCTGGTCATGGCCAAATAGACCTTTTTAGAGAGTTCATGTAGATTTTTGTGAAAAGGGTAATGATCACTTTCTGGTTCCAGTAGATAGTCATTCCAAATGGATTGAGGTTAAGCATATGGGGTCAAGCACTACTACTGAGTGTACCATAGATGAGTTGAGATACATTTTTGCATGCCATGGAAGAAGAGATTTCTGATAACGGGCCTCAGTTTCATTCAGAACGGTTCAAAGAATTCATGCAGCGGAATGGTGTAGAACACACACTTGTACCCCCATACCATCCAGCCTCCAACGGGGTGGCAGAAAGGTCTGTTAGAATTGTTAAAGATGCTCTCAAGAAACAGGTTTTGCAGGGTAGTTCAAAGCTCAGCATGAAACATGGTTTGGCTAGTTTCTTGCTGAAGTACAGATCCACACAACACATAACAACGGGTTACTCACCTGCAGAACTGTTGATGAAGAGAAGGCTAAGAATATGCCTAAGTCTAGTTCAACCCAATTTGGCCTTGAGAGTTGAGCAAAAACAGTTAAGTCAAAAACGCCATTTTGACTCCCACGAAAAGGAGAGGAACTTCAAGCCAGATGAGCAGGTTCGTGTTCTCAGTCCTCCCAACAAATCCAGTCGAGACAAATGGAATGTTAGGAAAATAGTGGAAGTGTGTGGAACAAAAAGATACTTAGTTGTTGTTGGAGATAAGATCAAAAGTGTTCATGTTGATCAAATGATTCCAGCCAAAGATGAACCAACAACAGCATGAAGTCCTAATCCCTGAGTTTTTATCTAGTGGGACTAGTGTAGATGGGACATGTTGGTTGATGAGGGGAAGTTGGGCCAATGGGTCTGTTTCCATGCTGTATCACTCTATGACTCTCTATATCCGTCCTTTATGAAGGCAGCAGAGAATAATAGCCAGCACATATGTCACCTTTTGGGACCCAAGTAGGCAATTGGCTTTGCTTTGTTACTGAGAAACCATCTTTAGATTTTCTTCGACACCTTTGGCATCATTTTTATTCAGACCCTCTCTACTTTCTGTATTTGTGACAGAGGGAGTGCAGCAAAACTTCACCTGAAGATATCTTGACTGTAGTTTTGTGAAGTGGTTGTCTTTTTTTGAAGAGGTTAAGTATCATCGGTCAATTCTTCCTGGAGTAAAGTAGAATTTGAGGTGATCCTGCTAGCAGCATACAATATTCATTTAAGGCTTGATGGAGGGATAATGTTTCCCATGGCAGTATGATCACAGTCTCATAAAAAAAAATGGCTGGTGTGGGAAGAAATGTCTTCATCCAGAAGATGTCTCCCAAGTGGGTTGCAGTGACTCAATAATTGTAAAATAGAGAGAGAATGAGAGATTATTAGATATTAAGGGCAATGAGGGATATGCAGTTAATACAGGAAAGTAACACTAATGTCTAAATTCAGCCATTAACCTATTGATTGGTGGTGCAGTTTATAGGGCCTGAATGGCATGTTTGGGATTATTCAGGGATTATAATATGTGGAAGTAATAGCCATTAATTCTTTTTGTTTTTAAATTCTTTTTCTAATTTTTTTTACATTAAGGAAAGATAGAAATAAAGAAAATAAAGAAAGTGAGATAGTCATGTTAGTGTGAAAGAGTGATCAAAAAGAAAAACCCATTAAACAAAGTTAGGGAAAAAAGTTAAGAAATAGGCCATAGAAAAGAAAGAAAGAAAAAGAAACACAAGCTCTATTATGAAAACCGCGCAAAAAGGGATATACCAACTTCGTATTTTTCATCCCCCCCTTACCAGAACCTGATACCATTTATTTTTTAAAGTATTGTTGCATCTTATACTTGTAGCAAGTCGATAAATGCAGACCGCGTCTTTTGGAAGTGGTCTGATTTGCCTGCAAGGAGGAGTCTCATATCAATAGCCATTAATTCAAAACAAGAACCAGCCTTCAGAATATCTGTGGGCAGCACGGTGGTGCAATGGTAGAGTTGCTGCCTTACAGCACCACAGACCCGGGTTCGATCCTGGCTACGGGTGCTTGTCTGCACGGAGTTTGTACATTATCCCCGTGACCTGCATGGGCTCCCTTCAAGATCATCGGTTTCCTCCTGCACGCCAAAGGCGGACAAGTTTGTAGGTTAATTGGGTTGGTGTAAATGTAGAATTGTCTCTAGTGTGTGTGTAGGATAGTGTAGGATAGTGTTAATGTGCGGGGATCGCTGGTTGGTGTGGACTCGGTGAAGGACCTGTTTCCCCGCTGTATCTCTAAAACTAAAAAAACTAAAAACTAAATATCAGCTCGGATGTACATTGAAAGTAGTAATCTCTGAAATTAAAAGAACAACTTTGCAAACAGACTACTCACATGACCTCTTCTTGTATGCATCAGCCGAAGGTAAGGTAATGAAGAATGGTTATTGGTCAATGTCAAACCAGAAATCTTCAACTTAAGTCATTTAAAACCATCGTAATAGAGAGGAAGGGCAGCCAGAATCATTCCCATTATAAAATATGCAATTTTGCAAAATAACCTGTCCATTTAAAACGTTGTCGATAATTATAGTCATCAAACTTATTAATTGATCACTCAAAGGATCCTGAATCTTTGGGAATTATCTTTCTTAGGGCTGTGGAGACACAGACATTGATTGCAGTGAAAACTAATATTTATAGATTTCGGGATGTTTGAGGAATCAAGGGATATGGTGTTCATTAGTTCATAAGTTATAGGAGCAGAATTAGGCCATTCGGCCTATTAAATCTACTTTGCCATTCAATCATGTCTGATCTGTGGTAGACACAAAATGCTGGAGTAACTCAGCGGGTCAGGCAGCACCTCTGCAGAGAAGGATGGGTGACGTTTCGGGTCGAGACCCTTTGCCAGACGATCTATTTTTCCCTCTCAACCCCATTTTCCTGCCTTCTCCCCATAACTCCTGACTAATCATGAATCTATCAATCTCCGCCAGAAAAATATTAATTGACTTGGTCTCCACTGACTTCTGTATTGAGGAAGTTTAGCCATCTTGTTGAATGAAGAGGCTGAATGATCTAATCTTTTTCCCATTTTGTTTGTTCTCATTTACCATACATTTCCGTCCTTTCACCAAGATATCCCCAACATGTTTTCTTCATGGACCTTTGGGCAACGTAGGTGCAGCAGTTAGTGCTGTTGCCTCACAACCCCAGTGACCTAGATTTGATCCTGACCTTGGGTGTTCTTTGTAGTTGGCACTGTCTCCAAATGGTCACATGGACTCTGGACTCGCCCAGAATTAATCACATTAAGGATTTCTTTCTTTCACCAAAGAAGCAATAACAATTCTCGTTGCAGCATTCTGCAGTAGATTTAGTAAATTACAGCAGATAAACACTCCTGGTATATTTCACATAGGGTATTAGATTAATCAACTCTATAGATGAAAAGCTAATGTCATAGTAATTTCATTTTTTATTTTTATTACATTTGGGGTTAATATTTCAGCGACAAGGTTCTCCAATTTGTTTACTGCAACTAACAAATGTTATTACTCTTTATGAAGCCGAACAGGAATGACATTATAACTGCTGCAGTGAGGCAGAAGATTGAATACAAGTGAAGCAGGGGGTTTCCCTCAGCTGCAATTGGTTACAGTCCATCAAAGTAATGATTAGTCAAGCATAATGAGTAGTTTTTAAAATCTCTGCCTAAAGTTTGGTTTACTACCATTTTAACAGTGTTATTGTTTGTGAGAATGAATCTGTTCAATTACAGCTATTTAAATGAACCTAAGTGAAGGGATAATCCCTTCTATCCATATATTTTTAAATGGAAGCTCATTATACCAAGTGATTACCCCCAAAGAATCCCGTTGGGGGTCCCTATTCTCAAAGGGAAAAGTGTCCACCAACGTGCTGATCATTTTGTGGGGGAGAGGGGGGGGGGGGGGTAACTTAGGGGGGAGGGGATTCTAGGAAAGGGGATAGGCACTCTCCATAGAAAAGGGCAGAGTGTAGGGGACAGACACAATGTTAAGGGGACATCCAGCTTTCTACTACTCAATGCTTGGGGAAAAAGGCTAGCAGGGGGAAAGGGGGGGTGAGGGAGAGATATGAGGATGGGGGAGGAAGGGGGGAGACAAGGTTTATACCCTTAAACCCTATTCATGCATTTTTGGTTTAACTAATGTGTATTCTTCAAGGGGGGGGAATTTACCATGAGGGTGAAGTTTGATTTGTCTGGAAAGGTATAGAACCTCAGGAGGACAATGATTGGAGAAAATTTAAGATATTTTAGGGACATAAAAGGGTATAAATAGGGACCAAGTGGAGGACCCGTTGGGTTTTTGTTCCCAGAACGTGCGGTTGGGGGGGGGGGGGGGTGGGGGGGAGAGGGGACATGCAGGTCAGGACCACACTCAAACTACCGCCCCCCCCCCAAAACTCACGCTAATTAGAGAGAGGATTTTAATTTTTTGCCCCATAACCACCCTATCATACTGACCATTTGCAGTCACATCTAGAGAGGGGGGGGAGGGTAAGAGAGGAGGGGAGAGTGAGAGGAGGGGGCAGAGACAGAGGAGAGAGGATTCGGAAGTGGGAGAAGGTGGGGGGCATGGAGGGGGGGGAGGGGGAGGGGGAGGGAGGAGGGAAGAGAAGGGGGGAGAGGAGGGGGGGGGGTTAGGGGAGGGAGGGAGGAGAGAAGGGGGAGAGAGGGAGGGAAGGGAGGGAGGGGAAGAGAGCAGAGGAGGAGTGGGGGTGGGTAAAGGGGGGGGGACGGGGGGGGGGGAGGAGAGGGGAGAGGAGAGGGGGGGGAGAGGGAGAGGCATAGGAGAGGAGAGAGAGGGGGGAGAGAGAGAGGGGGGAGAGGAGAGGGGGGGGAGAGGGGGGGGAGAGGGGAGAGGGAGGGGAGAGGAGAGGGGGGAGAGGGAGGGAGAGAGAGAGGGGGGGGGAGGGAGAGGGAGGGGGGGAGGGGGGGGAGGGGGGGGAGAGAGAGGGGGAGGAGGGAGAGGGGGGGGAGGGGATAGAGGGTGGGGGGATGAGCGAAGAGAGGAAGGGATGGGGAGGGGTGGGGGGTGAAGGGGACGAATGGCGAGTAGTGGTGGACTGAGTTTTTATGTTGGGAGGGAGGGGAGGGGGGAGGGGGGGAGGGGAGAGGGGTGGGGGGGAGAGGAGAGGGGAGGAAAAGGGGGGGGAGGCGGGAGGGGGAGGGGGAGGGGGAGAGGGGGGGGGGGGGGGGGGGGGGGGGGGGGGGTGGGGGGGGGGGGGGGGGGGGGGGAGTGGGAGGGGGGGGGGGGGGGGGGGATGGGCTTGGGGGGGGGGGAGGGGGGGGGGGGAGGGTGAGGGGGAGTGGGGAGGGGGAGGGCGGGGGGGGTGGAGGGGCGGGGGGGGGGGGGGGGGGGGGGGGGAGGGGAGAGGGGAGAGGGGAGCTGAGAGCCACCAGGGGAGAAGGGGAGGTGGGGGGGGAGAGGGGGGAGGGGGGGGAGGAGGAGAGGGGGAGGGGAGGAGGAGGGAGAGAGGGGGAGGGGAGGGAGAGGAGGGGGAGAAGGGGAGAGGGGGGAGAGGGGAGGGGTGGAGGAGGAGGGGGGGGAGGAGAGAGGGGGGGAGAGGGGGGGGCAGGGAGAGGGGAGGAGGGGGGGGGAGAGGGGAGGGGGGAGGATGAGGGTCAGGGAGGGAGAGGGGGAGGGAGGGGGGGGGGGGGGGGGGGGGGGGGGGGGGGGGGGGGGGGGGGGGGGGAGGTGAGGGGGGGGGGGGGGGGGGAGGGAGGGGGGGGGGAGAGGAAAGGGGGGGGGGGAGGGGGGGAGGGGGGAAGGGGAGGAGGCGAGGGGGTGGGGGGGGAAGGGGGGGGGAGAGGGAGAGGAGGGGGAGGGGGAGAGGGGGAGAGGGGGGAGAGGAGAGGAGGAGGGGGAAGAGGGGGGAGAGAGAGAGGGGAGGAGAGGGGAGGAGGGGGAGAGGGGAGGAGAGGAAAGGAAGAGAGGAGGGGAGAGAGAGGGGAGAGGGGGGAGGGGAGGGGGAGGCGTGAGAGAGAGGGAAGGGGAGTGAGGGACGGGGAGAGGGGAGGGTTGAAATGATCAGAGATCGCACATAGAGGATTAGAATCCAGAGGGGAGAGGGGAGGGGGGAGGGGAGAGAGAGGGAGAGGGGGGGAGTCTAACTATATGGGGAGAGTTGGGGAGGGGGAGGGGGTGAGAGAGGAGGGAGAGATGGGAGAGGAGAGGGGGAGAGGGGGAGGGAGAGAGGAGAGAGAGGAGAGAGGAGAGGGGGGGAGAGGAGATGGGGGGGGAGAGAGGAGAGGAGAGGGGGGAGGAGGGGAGGAGAGAGGAGAGGGAGAGGGAGGGGGGGGGGAGAGGAGAGGGAGAGGGAAGAGAGGGGGGGAGGTAGGAGGAGAGAGGAGGAGGGGGGGAGGAGAGAGGGGGGAGAGAGGGGGGAGGAGGAGGGGAAAGAGGGAAGAGGGAGGGAAGAGAGGGAGGGGGGGGGGGGGGAGGAGAGAGGGGGGGGGGGGGGGGGAGAGAGTAGAGGGAGGGAGAGAGGAGAGGGGGGGAGAGGAGAGGGGGGGGGGGGGACTGAGAGAGCGAGTGCCTTTTTACTCAACCCAAAACCCCCAAACAACAATTTGCAGGCAGTGCTTTTTTCTTTCAAACTAACCATAACCATATTTTCATTTTCAATCCAAATTAAGGGTACTTACTCACAGCTGTGTAGACATGTGTTCAGTCATTCAGAGCTCAGACTCCATGTTGTAGAGACTGATTGGGGCACACCACTTCCTGGTTTTATAGTCCCTCCCCCTCCCACCAGCAGGAGCAGCAGAGAGAATGGGGAATTTTGTAATAACATTAATATATCTGTCATTTTTCATCAACGTGAAATATCCTCCGCACACATATGGCGGAGGGGGGCTCTGAGCGAGGTGGCCAAATATAACGGCCGTAGGTGGCGGCGTTCTCTCGGAAATCGCAGAACAGATGGCCAAAACCGGTCAAGAACAGACTTTTAGTAATATAGTTAGAAGATGTACAAAGAAATTTTATGATGTTAGTAAGTAAATTATAAAATATGTGTACATTTTATGGGGCGGCATGGTGGCGCAGCGGTAGAGTAGCTGCCTTGCCGCCCTTGCAGCACTAGAGATCCGGGTTCGATCCCAACAACGGGTGCTGTCTGTATGAAGTTTGTAAGTTCTCCCCGTGGCCACGTGAGTTTTCTCAGAGATCTTCGGTTTCCTCCCACATCCAAAGGCTTTCCGGTTTGTAGGTTAATTGGCTTGGTGTATGTGTAAATTGTCCCTAGTGTTTGTAGGATAGCATTAATGTGCAGGGATCGCTGGTCATTGGCGACTCGATGGGCCGAAGGGCCTGTTTCTGCACTGTGTGTCTAAACTAAACTAAACTGATTTATAAAGATGGGTATATTAATTGTGGAGAATTTGTTTTGGCACTGTGAATAAGCTGAGCAACGTGATCAGGGAACAAATAAGAGAGTACAAAATCTCGGCTGGGATCATTGTACTTGATTAACTCTTGCCTGCATGACCCCGTACAGGATGTGCATCAATCCTGTTAGAGCCAGCTGCACCATTCATTACATTAGTGCTTATTCATGAGGTATGGGGGTGGATGTCGAGTACGTGCCAGAGGAGAATGGAACACCCCATTCATAACAGGGAGCAATGATATGCTGAGCCACAGCAGGCAGATCAGTGTGGGAAAGCTTACAGTAATATTGATCAGGGACACGATTAATGGTTATCTGGGGGAAAGTGGATTAATTAAGGCAAGTCAGCACAGATTTGGTTGGGGAAAATGTTTGATCAATTTGAAAAAAAATGTTGATGATGCAATGGATAATGTCGGTAAGGGCAATTAAATCAGATTATAGAACGTAGCACATGGACAGTAAAACAGTACAGTATGAAAACAGGCCATTCGGCCCACAATGCCATGATGCTTAGGCCTTCACTTCTCGACTTGCACAGAAGCCATATCTCCATTCCCTGCATGTCCACATGCCTTTCCCAAAGTGTTTTAAATACCACAAACAAACCTGCTTCAACCACCACCCCTGGCAAAGCTTTCCAGATATTCATCACCCTCTCTGTATTGGAAATAAAGGCCCGCATGTCTCCTTTAAACGTTGGTCCCTCATTCTTTAAAGCTATGCCTCATTGCAATGAAAGCAGTGGTATCATTCTGATGGACAGGGACTTCAAGAAGGCTTGAGGTCAGGTGCTGCATAACAGGTTTATCAGCAAAGTGCATGAATGTCATGACATAAATGGGACATTGATAACATGGATACAAATCTGGCTCAACAAAGGATTATGGTGATTCTTAGGGCTGCAGGAGGGTAAATAGATATTGCCCTAGAATCGGTTTCAGGGCCATTGCTTTCTTTGATCTAATTAGTGAGTTACTTAGATTTCTAAAAAATATATATTTTGTGACCTGTGAATGGGATAGATATGAATTTATAGCAAGATATAAATAGACTGGTATCTATGTGCAGGCGCATGTGCATGTGGGGTGAAGCATTTTGGAAGGAAGAATGAGAAGGGGCATTAAAGAATAAAGGATACTGTCATCAAAAAGGTACATGAACAGAGGAACCGGGGATATGAATTAGCAAATCATTGGAAGTGGCAGGGAAGGTTGAGAAAGCAATTACTGTGGCAGAGGTGATCCTTGATTTTGTCAGTAGAGGCATTGAGTGTAAAAGTAATGGAGTGTGGTCGCAGAGTGAAACATAGAAACATAGAAACATAGAAATTAGGTGCAGGAGTAGACCATTCGGCCCTTCGAGCCTGCAACGCCATTCAATATGATCATGGCTGATCATCAACTCAGTATCCAGTACCTGCCTTCTCTCCATACCCTCTGATCCCCTTGGCCACAAGGGCCACATCTAACTCCCTCTTAAATATAGCCAATGAACTGGCCTCAACTACCCTCTGTGGCAGAGAGTTCCAGAGATTCACCACTCTCTGTGTGAAAAAAAGTTTAAAAATTAAATTTAAAGGATTTCCCCTTATCTTTAAGCTGTGACCCCTTGTCCTGGACTTCACCAACATCGGGAACAATCTTCCTGCATCTAGCCTGTCCAACCCCTTAAGAATTTTGTAAGTTTCTATAAGATCCCCTCTCAATCTCCTAAATTCTAGAGAGTATAAACCAAGTCTATCCAGTCTTTCTTCATAAGACAGTCCTGACATCCCAGGAATCAGTCTGGTGAACCTTCTCTGCACTCCCTCTATGGCAATAATGTCCTTCCTCAGATTTGGAGACCAAAACTGCACGCAATACTCCAGGTGTGGTCTCACCAAGACCCTGTACAACTGCAGTAGAACCTCCCTGCTCCTATACTCAAATCCTCTTGCTATGAAAGCCAACATACCATTTGCTTTCTTTACTGCCTGCTGCACCTGTATGCCTACCTTCAATGACTGGTGTACCATGACACCCAGGTCTCGCTGTATCTCCCCCTTTCCCAATCGGCCACCATTTAGATAATAATCTGCTTTCCCGTTTTTGCCACCAAAATGGATAACCTCACATTTATCCACATTATACTGCATCTGCCAAACATTTGCCCACTCACCCAGCCTATCCAAGTCACCTTGCAGTCTCCTAGCATCCTCCTCACACCTAACACTGCCCCCCAGCTTAGTGTCATCCGCAAACTTGGAGATATTGCCTTCAATTCCCTCATCCAGATCATTAATATATATTGTAAATAGCTGGGGTCCCAGTACTGAGCCTTGCGGTACCCCACTAGTCACTGCCTGCCATTGTGAAAAAGGACCCGTTTACTCCTACTCTTTGCTTCCTGTTTGCCAGCCAGTTCTCTATCCACATCAATACTGAACCCCCAATGCCATGTGCTTTAAGTTTGTATACTAATCTCTTATGTGGGACCTTGTCGAAAGCCTTCTGGAAGTCCAGATACACCACATCCACTGGTTCTCCCCTATCCACGCTACTAGTTACATCCTCGAAAAATTCTATAAGATTCGTCAGACATGATTTACCTTTTGTAAATCCATGCTGACTTTGTCCAATGATTTCACCACTTTCCACATGTGCTGCTATCCCATCTTTAATAACTGACTCTAGCAGTTTCCCCACTACCGATGTTAGACTAACTGGTCTGTAATTCCCCGTTTTCTCTCTCCCTCCCTTCTTAAAAAGTGGGGTTATGTTTGCTACCCGCCAATCCTCTGGAACTACTCCAGAATCTAAAGAGTTTTGAAAGATTATTACTAATGCATCCACTATTTCTGGAGCTACTTCCTTAAGTACTCTGGGATGCAGCCTATCTGGCCCTGGGGATTTATCGGCCTTTAATCCATTCAATTTACCCAACACCACTTCCCGACTAACCTGGATTTCACTCAAATTCCTCCACCTCCTTTGACCCGCGGGCCCCTGCTATTTCCGGCAGATCATTTATGTCGTCCTTAGTGAAGACGGAACCAAAGTAGTTATTCAATTGGTCCGCCATATCCTGGTTCCCCATGGTCAACTCACCTGTTTCTGACTGCAAGGGACCTACATTTGTTTTAACTAATCTCTTTCTTTTCACATATCTATAAAAACTTTTGCAGTCAGTTTTTATGTTCCCTGCTAGTTTTCTTTCATAATCCATTTTTCCTTTCCTAATTAAGCCCTTCGTCCTCCTCTGCTGGTCTCTGAATTTCTCCCAGTTCTCCGGTATGCTGCTTTTTCTGGTTAGTTTGTACGCATCATCCTTTGCTTTGATACTATCCCTGATTTCCCTTGTTATCCATGGATGTACTACCTTCCCTGATTTATTCTTTTGCCAAACTGGGATGAACAATTTTTGTAGTTCATCCATGCAGTCTTTAAATGCCTTCCATTGCATATCCACCGTCAACCCTTTTAGAATTAATTGCCAGTCAATCTTGGCCAATTCACGTCTCATACCCTCAAAGTTACCTTTCTTTAAGTTCAAAACCATTGTTTCTGAATTAACAATGTCACTCTCCATCCTAATGAAGAACTCAACCATATTATGGTCACTCTTGCCCAAGGGGCCACGCACAACAAGACTACTAACTAACCCTTCCTCATTACTCAATACCCAGTCTAAAATAGCCAGCTCTCTCGTTGGTTCCTCTACATGTTGATTTAGATAACTATCCCGCATACATTCCAAGAAATCCTCTTCCTCAGCACCCCTGCCAATTTGATTCACCCAATCTATATGTAGATTGTAGTCACCCATTATAACTGCTTTGCCTTTGTCACAAGCATTTCTAATTTCCTGTTTGATACCATCTCCAACTTCACTACTACTGTTAGGTGGCCTGTACACAACACCCACCAGCGTTTTCTGCCCCTTATTGTTTCGCAGCTCTACCCATACCGATTCCACATCCTCCAAACTAATGTCCTTCCTTTCCATTGCATTAATCTCCTCTCTAACCAGCAACACTACCCCACCTCCTTTTCCTTTCTCTCTATCCCTCCTGAATATTGAATATCCCTGGATGTTCAGCTCCCAGCCTTGGTCACCCTGGAGCCATGTCTCCGTGATCCCAACTATATCATAATCATTAATGGCTATCTGCACGTTCAACTCATCCACCTTATTACGAATACTCCTTGCATTGAGACACAAAGCCTTCAGGCTTGTTTTTACAACGCTCTTACCCCTTATACAATTATGTTGAAAAGTGGCCCTTTTTGATTTTTGCCCTGGTTTTGGCTGCCTGCCACTTTTACTTTTCACCTTGCTACCTATTGCTTCTACCTTCATTTTACACCCCCCTGCCCCTCTGCTCTTGTACCCATCCCCCTGCCACATTAGTTTAAATCCTCCCCGACAGCACTAGCAAACACTCCCCCAAGGACATTGGTTCCATTCCAGCCCAGGTGCAGACCGTCCTGTTTGTACTGGTCCCACCTCCCCCAGAACTGGTTCCAATGCCCTAAAAATTTGAATCCCTCCCCCTTGCACCATTTTTCAAGCCACGTATTCATCTGCAATATCCTCCTATTTCTGCTCTGACTGGCCCGTGGTACTGGTAGTAATCCAGAGATTATTACCTTTGAGGTCCTACTTTTAAGCTTATCTCCTAGCTCCCTAAATTCATCCTGTAGGACCTCATCCCTTTTTTTACCTATATCGTTGGTGCCAATATGCACCACGACAACTGGCTGTTCACCCTCCCCCTCCAGAATGTTCTGCAGCCGTTCAGTGACATCCCTGACCCTTGCACCAGGGAGGCAACATACCATCCTGGAGTCTCTTTTGCGGCCGCAGAAACGCCTATCTATTCCCCTGACAATTGAATCCCCTATTACTATTGCCCTTCCACTCTTTTTCCCCCCCTCATGTGCCGCAGAGCCACCCATGGTGCCATGAACTTGGCTGCTGCTGCCTTCCCCTGATGAGCAATCTCCCTCAACAGTTTCCAAAATGGTATACCTGTTTAGGAGGGAGATGACCGCAGGGGACTCCTGCACTACCTGCCTGCTGCTTTGCTGACTATTGGCCACCCGTTCCCTTTCTGCCCTCTTACCTTTTACCTGCGGTGTGACCAACTCACTGTACGTGCTATCCACGACTTTCTCAGCGTCGTGGATGCTCCAGTATGAATCCAACCGCAGCTCCAATCGTTCAATGCGGTCTGCCAGGAGCTGCAGCTGTACACACTTCCTGCAAACGTAGTCACCAGGGACACCGACCATATCCCTGATCTCCCACATGTTGCAGGCTGAGCAAACCACGGGGCCAATCTCCACCGACATATCCTACTCCCAATTTAACTATATTAAATATTAAAAAACACAAAAACTTTATCCGTTAACCTTTACTAATAAATAGTGTACCCTTAACTCCCAGAATCCTTTACTCCCAGAATCCTTTACTCCCAGAATCCTTAGCCTAAAGGCAAAAATGTAAAAAAGTAAACCAATCAGAGGCTTCCTCTGAACCAATCAGAGGCTTCCCCCAGACTCCTTCTCTGGAACGTTGGCGATTTGGTCGCAGGGTTCCAGCGCAGGTACTCCTCCCCTCTCACCAACGGCTCCCTGGGCCTCTGTGGAAACAAGCCCCGCGGAAATAGCTACAAAAGTAGCTGCCTCACGGCACCAGCAACTTAAATGCAATCCTAACCTCTGGTGTTGTCTGCGTTGAGTTTACATGTTCTTCCTGTGCAAAGGTGGGTTTCCACGGTCACTCCATTTCCTCCCACATCCCATAGGAGGGGGGCGGGTTTGGTAGCTGAATTGTCCACCATAAATTAGCCCTTTGTGGCAGATGAGCAGTAAACTCTGGTGGGGGCGGATGGGAATATGGGGAGGTTAACACAGGAGTTAGTGTAGGGTTGGTGTAAATGGGTGCTTGACAGTCAGCACTCACAGTGGATGGCCGAAGGGCCTACTTCTGTGCTGTGTGCCATGCTGGAGCTTTAGTAACCATTATACTCCACTGGAGCACTGTGGGCAATTCTGGTCACTGATTGGAAGAATGTGGAGGCTCAGAAGAGGGTCCAGAGGATAATGATTCCAGCAAAGGGGGATTACAGTTACAAAGAAGGACTGCAGTGCCTGAGGCTGTTTTATTTGGAGAAGAGAAGGCTGAGAGGAGTTCTGATAAAAGTCTGTAAAATGATAAATAACTAACTTCCCAAAAGCTGGGGACAGCCTCCCAACTAAACCCCCCAAAAAAACTGTTTACTTGGGGGGCTGTTCCTATTATTATAATGTAAGGGAACTCGTTGTGAGATGAGGGAAGTCTTGCATATATAGTGAATAGTTGTAATCTGGAATACACAGCCTGTAGATTTGCTGCTGGTTTACTTGTGGTCTCCAAGAAAAAATGCGATAAATCTCACTAATTAGATCAAAGAAAACAATGGCCCTAAAACCGATGCTAGGGCAATGTCTATTTACCTTCCTGCAGTCCAAAGAATCAGTGTAATCCTTTCTGGAACCAGTTTAGGATCCATGTGATCAATGTCCCATTTATGTCATGAGCTTTGCTAATAAACCTGTTATGCAGCACCTTATCTAAAGCCTTCTGGAAGTTCATGTACATCGTTACTTTTATTGCATAGTTTTAAGAATGAGGACATTGTTTTAAAGAGTGAGGTAAAAGTTTAAAGGAGTTATATGGTGCAATATTGAAGATAAATATCCTGTATATAAATGAGATAAATATACAGTGAGGCAAAAATTGCAAAGATTTGGTGAAGGGGCAAAGGTGTGGGACTATTCGACAACAGACAATAGACAATAGGTGCAGGAGTAGGCCATTTGGCCCTTCGAGCCAGCACCGCCATTCAATGTGATAATGGCTGATCATCCCCAATCAGTACCCCGTCCTGCCTTCTCCCCATATCCCCTGACTCCGCTATTTTTAAGAGCCCTGTCTATCTTTCTCTTGAAAGCATCCACCGCCCTCTGAGGCAGAGAATTCCACAGACTCACCACTCTCTGTGAGAAAAAGTGTTTCCTCGTCTCAGTTCTAAATGGCTTACTCCTTATTCTTAAACTGTGGCCCCCTGGTTCTATTGAGTTGTTCTGGTGGGCTGGATGGAATCCTCATTGTAGGATTACGCAAATTTGCGAGTAGTTGGAAACCAGAAGGTGGTGTTAACTGAACTAAAGTTCACAGTTTCTATCTGCTGGTGCAACACTTCCAAAAATCCCCAGTGCCAGGCCAGAACAGGGATGACAAATCAGGTATCTTAATTGATAGATCCTGCTCAGGGTACTTTGGTGGATGAAATGGGAAGGAGGTGAAAAGACCTCTACCAAGAGTCGACAGGGAACCCAATGAAGCTATCCATGAGGTCAATAATAAAATACCACTGAGATATCACTGAGCGGCTCAGTGATTTAGCTGGTGGAGCTGCTACGCGAGAGCATGAGAGACTAGGGTTCGATCCTGACCTCAGTTCTGTCTGCATGGAGTTTGCACATTCTTCCTGTGCCTGCATTGCTTTCCTTCAGATGCTCTGCTTTCCTCCCACATCCCAAAGGCATGTAGGTTCCCAGGTTGACTGGCCTACAAAATAACCCCCTGTGTGTAGAGAGTGGATGCAAATAACATAGAATAAGTGTGAACGGGTTATTGATAGTCACCGTTGAGTTGGGTGTGCCAAAGAGCCTGTTTCCATGTTGTATCTTTCAACCAATCAATTCAAAAGCATTTAATTTCAGCCATCAGAGATAGCAAGATCAGCCGCAAGAGAGTCAATAATCAAGAGTGTTTTATTTTCTGATAAGCACACAAATAAGATAAACACAACACTTTAGAATTTAACATAAAACATAAAAACACATCCCCCCACATATCTCTCAACTAAACATGTCACAAATTGAATCAATGCCAGAAGTAAGCCACCAGGTACTTGGAAGTAGTGCAATTAAAACATTAATGAGTTGATAGCAATACTCAGGGACAGTTAACACATCAACATAAAATGCATCTGAAACCGCTGCACCACTACTAGACTCTCATGTTGCTCCATACACCAAAAAACAATAAGGAGTCACAAATAACACATAATCGTAACCCAGATAGCATTACATCCAGTGCTTTAAATGAGTTTGTAGGTGTTTAGAACCAATGACCCGAGTGAAGAGGTTTTCAGGAATTTGGACCATGTGGATTTTCGTGTGTAAGGAGCAGAATCTTACTCGACAGTAATATATCCAACCAAATGCATATACCGTATTTCCCATTTGACCAAGCCTCCCGGGACAGTCGAAGAAAAATATCTTCAGAGGGTGAACATTTTGAATCCTCTACCACAGAGGTCTGTGGATGGTGAGTCATTAAGTTAATTCAAAACAAAGATCAATAGATTTCTGCACATTAGGGGAATTGGCAACAGTGCTGGACAATTGCTTTCACGTAGATTGGCCATGATCTTGAAAAAGGCGGGACAGGCTTGAAGGGCTGGATAGTGTACTTCTCTGATTTCAGAAGAGAAAATGCACCCTGAGGGTTAATCTCCCAACCACCGACTCAGCAAATCTATTTTATGTAGTTCCCATGTGTTTGAACAAAGAGAGATGCAACAAATTCAAGACAGGCTAAAAGCACCACAACTATTTTTAAAGCCACTCGACAGCAAAGGGAAGAATTTTATTTTGAAAATAATGCAACATGCTGAAAAGCAAGGTGCATAAATACAGCAGGTTTGCATACAGCAATGTCATTTTGCATGCAAGAAATAAAATAGTGGCACAAGCACAAAGAGGGTTCAATAGGCAGCTGGGGATATGCTAACTGTAGCTGATAAAAATACATGCCCTCATTTTAAATCGCCAGAAGTTTCACGTTTGTAGTACTATGGTGCTTTATTGTCATGTGTGCACCACAGAGTGAAATTCCTATTGCATAGATCACACACAGGCACACGAGTCACCATTGTTTGGCACCATTTACAAACCAAGTTTGATGTCTGGTCCACGTGCTCGATGGACTGGAGCAGCTCCCGGTTCAGGAAATCCCCAGGCTTCTGCAGGGCCTCTTCCATCGTTGTCGACCGGCTCAGCCCACGAACCGACGTCCCTCTTCTCGAACTTTGTGTCCTGCGGGGACCTCCTGCAGCCGATCTTGAAGGTGCTGGAGGCAATTCCCCAGTCTTGGTTCTTGGTTCTTGGTCCTCCAAAATATTCCAAATGGAATTTAAACTGGAGGTGGTGGAGGGAGGACTTAAGCCAGAAGGGTTATTGGGAAGAAAGAGCTCCCCTCTTCTCGAACTTTAAATGTAGTTGCATCTTGTTGGGTAACTATAGTAGGGTGGACATTATTCCATGCTTTAATTGTGTGGGGGAAGAACGAATTGCTGTACACATCTGTTTTTGTAGCTGGGATCACAAATTGGATCGAATGCCCTCGTCTGCTCCTAATTGGTTTGGGCTTGGTGTAGGTCTTGTAATCTATGTCGAGCTGACCATTTAACATTTTGTAAAAACAGGTCAAACGGTGAGCTTCTCCTACCGGCCCTCTCCTACCAGCCCACTCCTCTTGTTTGGTGCCACGTGCGGCTCATCCCTCATCATGTCTCTTCGGGGCCGAGCTTGGCAACTTCAGAGCTTCCCCCCCTGTAGGCCCCAGCTTAATCCTTTGTCCACCATCTTCCTTTGATCCGCTCCGCAGTGCATCCTGGGAGCCTTCTGCCCTCCTCCTCCAATCAAAATGTTCCAATCTTCTAAGTTAAAATCGGCATTCACGACCCAGTCTCAAAGATATAAAAATTGACCTCAAAGATTAGCACTAGTGGGAAAAGTTACCCAAATAAATATGTCCTTGTACATTTAAAGATTTGGTCATCCTTGAAATTTGTTTCAGAACTCCAAGAAAATTTCCAACTGTGAACTGATACAATGAATTTGTCCAAATACATAGGTGCTAAAATAATGGAGAGGGAATTGTGCTCACAGCAGCAGTCATTTTCCTTGGTTTATTATTGTCACTTGTATTGAGGCACCGTGAAAAGGTTTGTTTTGCATGCTATCCAATCGTATCAGATAATACTATAGATAGAAGATAGACACAAAATACCAGAGTAACTCAGCGGGACAGGCAGCATCTCTGGAGAGGAATAGGTGTCGTTTCGGGTCAAGACTCTTCATCAGTCAGGGGAACACTAGAATTATGGGAAGGTACAGAACAAAGCAGAGCCTGCATCGATGACTCGGGAAAGGTGGGGCCAACAATGCTATACATAACTGCTTCTTCTTGCGTATGGCGGGCACAACCTAAAGTTGTAAGTCAACTTGTTCTATTTGATCTATGTGATTGTGCACGTCGGGTTAATTGCATTAGTCGAAATATGGTGGACCACGTGAAGATTGCAATCTTCCACCCCTATACATAACTAACTGCAAACACATCAAACAATATTGTATCAGTGCAATATGTAGAGCAAAGGGGAAGATACAGAGTGCAGAAAAAATTATCAGCATTGTAACACAACAATTCCATAGACAAAGTCCAACGTCTGCAATGGGGGAAAGGTGAATTGGACAGTATCCTGGCTTATGGAAGTCTATTCAGAAACTTGATAAACAGAGGGGAAGAAGCTGTTCCTGTATAAACCGGTAACATTCACTCTTCAAACTGCACTGTGGCAGAGAGTGTGTGTCTGTCATGCTGTTTCCATGCCATTGTTTATGCCACTGTGATTTGATATACTTAAAATATTCAAGGTGTGAAATTAGAATGCTTAATTTAGATTTTATTTTGGTAATGTGGTGTGAAAGTGCTTCCAAGTTTGTTAGCAGATTGACTTAAATTGCTTATCAAAATGCATAAAGCGATACATCGTGTATGCACTCCACTGGCTGTTGATGATGCCATTCATTGTCCAATGTTGATTTGACATCAGCCTTCTTTAAATGGACTACGCTGATCCCGCTAATTTCAATCGTTGATCGTATATTTACAATTTGACTTCTGGTAGCAAGAACAATTATTACTGATCCACCCCTCACCTTTTTCCGCAGAGACCGTTCCACCCACAACTCCCTGGTTAACTCACCTCTTCCCATCGTGCCCAGGTATTTTCCCCAGCAACTGCAGGAGATGCAACAGCTGTCCTTACACCTCATCCCTCCCTCAACTCTGTCCATGGGCCCTGACAGTCTTTTCAGGTGAGGCAGAGGTTCATTTGCACCAACCTCATCTACTGTTTCCGCTGTTCCAGGAATGAATTCATATACATGCGAGACCAAGCGCAGGATCTGCGATCGTTTCGCTGACAACCTCCGCTCATTCTGCCTAAACCTACCTGGTTGCTAAATACTTTAACTCCTGCTATACTGACCTTTCTGTCCTGGGCCTCCTCCGCTGTCAGAGTGAGGCCAAATGCAAATTGGAGGAACAGCACCTCATACGCTTGGGCAGCCTGCAACCTATGAATATTGATTTCTCTAACTTTGCAAGTAACCCTTGTACTCCCTCTCTCTCCATCGCTCCCCCATCCCAGTTCTCCAACTAGCTTGACTGTCCTCCTGATTACACTTTACTTATTGTATGCGTCATTGTCACCTTCACCTCAGCTAACAATGATCTATTCTCCGTTTTCCTTGAACTTTGCCCCTTTGATCTCACATTTTCACACCTTACCCTTCCATATCTCTATGTTTCCCTCTCCCCTGACTCTCAATCTGACTCTCCCCTGACTCTCAAGAAGGGTCGACCCAAAATGTCACCCATTCCTTCTATCCAGAGAAGCTGTTTGTTCCGCTGACTTACTCCAGCATTTTGTAGCGTAAACCAGCATCTACAGTTCTTTCCTACACATTACTGATTCACTATTGGGAAGAGGAAGGCAACAGATTGGGCATTAGTATAAAATGTAACAGCAACAATTCAGTATGCTATAAATATACCACTAGTTTGGCATTCCAATTTTTGTACTCGAGTCTCTGGATAGAGCTTGAATCCATAATCTTCCAAATCAACACTGAATGCCTTTAAAGAGAAAAAACAAAGGATTTAAAATCACTCTAAATCCGATTGAAAAGCATGCTTGATCATTTTTGTGTATTTTTTAAAGATCTTGACAGGTTCTAATAATTTATTTGTTTCACCAGAAATCAAGCACGGGGAATGTAAGATATCCTAACGATGTAAGTGTTTTTTTGATACAAAAGTGATGAGAGGAACAAGGATTGGCTATTCATTGCTGAATGAATGAATCTCTTTATTGTAATTGCACATGGTACAACAAAATTTAAAAGTCAATCCCACGGTGCGATTCACAAGAGCAATTTTAAATATATAAGAAAAGGTAAAAATATATACATATTTTAAAAAAAATTACAGATAAATAACAATAGCAGCTGAGGTGGAACCATTCAGTTGAATGTGAGTGTTATTTCTTATTTTGCATTGTTAAGTTCACGTATGGCTATGGGGTGGAAGCTGTCTCTGAGTCTGTTTGTGCGAGTTTTGAAAGACCTGTACCGTCTGCCAGAGGGTAGCAGGTGGAACAGGTTATGTCCAGGGTGGGAAGGGTCCTTTAGGATGTTGGCTGCCCTGCCAAGGCAGCGAGAGCTGAAGATGTCCTTCAGGGAGGGCAGTGGGCAGCCAGTGATTTTTTGTGCGGTGTTGATGACCCTTTGAAGGGCTCTCCTGTCCGCTGCAGAGCAGCTGGCATACCATGTGGTTATACAGCACGCCAGCACACTCTCGATGGAGCAGCGGTAGAAGGACACCAGCTGCTTCTCCTCCAGATTGTTTTTCCTGAGGATCCTCAGAAAGTAGAGTCGCTGCTGGGCCTTCTTGACTGCTGTGGTGGTGTTTGTAGTCCAGGAGAGATCCTCCGTAATTTGTGTGCCCAGGAATCTGAAGTCCGAGACCCTTTCCACACAGTCCCCATTGATGAATAGGGGTTTGGGGGCTGCACTGTTCTTACGGAAGTCTATGATAATGTCCTTTGTTTTTGTGGTGTTTAGGATGAGGTTGTTGTCTGAACACCACGCTGCCAGTCTTTGGACTTCCTCCCTGTAGGCTGTCTCATCTCCTCCTGAGATACGTCCAACCACAGTCGTGTCGTCCGCAAACTTGACGATGGTGTTGGTGGAGTGGGCGGGGGCACAATCATGGGTGTAGAGGGCGTAGAGGAGGGGGCTCAACACACAGCCCTGTGGGAAGCTGGTGCTGAGTGTGATGGGGGTGGAGAGGTGATGGCCCAGTCTGACGGTCTGAGGGCGGTTAGACAGAAAGTCCTTGATCCAGAGGCAGATGGGTTGGGAGAGTCCTAAATCCATGAGTTTGATGACCAGTCTGCTGGGGATGATGGTATTGAAGGCGGAGCTAAAGTCAATGAAAAGCATCCTCACATAGCTCCCCTGGTGTTCGAGGTGGGTCAGTGCAGTGTGAAGAGCAGTGGCGATGGCATCCTGAGTGGACCTATTTGCTCTGTAGGCAAACTGGTGTGGATCGAAGGTGGGCGGGAGGCTGGCTTTGATGTGCTGCTGGACCAGCCTCTCGAAACACTTCATGATGACTGGTGTGAGAGCGACCGGTCGGTAGTCGTTAAGGCCGCTGATAACAGGCTGTTTTGGTAGTGGGATGATTGTGGCAGACTTCAGGCACGGTGGGATGATGGATTTGGACAGGTACAGGTTGAAGATTTTCGTGAAGACCTCGAGTAGAGTAGAGTGGAGTAGAACATTGTCTTTTGTTTTGTAATCACATGGAATGAGATTCATTCTTTACAAGTAAACAAGGCTACGCGCTTTTAGCTGGTAAAACAAATAAAATCTAAGTTTCCAATCCAAAATAAATATACAGAAAAAAAGGTTTTTTGATTTCTGTTCGTTTAGGTGAGAGCGGAGGTGAGAGTGGAGAAATTGGAAAGGAAAAGAATTGTTATTAGAAAAAAAGCCTGACAGTTTGGACAACGTTATCAAAGTGATCACTGCAGTATCTGGCACTTACGTGAACATCACATGGAATGAGATTAATTATTTAAGTAACAAGGCTCATTTGAAAATTCTTATAAATATCAATCTTAGCCTCAAAGTTGCAAATGATCACACATTTCCTTTGATATGTGCACAACAAAGAGCTTGTTTAATAACCAGATACAGCATTGGAATTGATTAGGACATGTATCCTGGAATGATTATTGCATGTGGAGTGTTTGCTTTAATGCACAGCATTCGTTAAGCAAGAATTTAACAACAAGCTCAATCATTCACTTTGCACAGAAGCTGCAGCAGTTTACAGCCAGAAGATAGAGGCTCCATTATAACATCATACTGTGTTTCCTAGCAACATAAAGAGCTTGTGTATTCTTAGATTCTCTATTTGAAAGAAGTAGCTTTTGACTAGGAGAAAGCTTTTTATTTTTCTCCTCTTTGTTCTTTCTGTGTTCTTTCATCCATTCCCAAATTTAAAAAAAATAATGAGTATATGGCCCAGATATTAATTGGCGATGTGCCCATCTTACAAACGTTTGATAGAACAGGGAATGTTCATTTGCAGATTTTTTACCAGAAAAATTAACAATAATGATAATTATAGTCCAGAACCAGGGGCCGCAGTTTAAGAACAAGGGGCAAGGCATTTAGAACGGAGATGAGGAAACACTTTTTCTCACAGAGAGTTGTGAGTCTGTGAAATTCTCTGCCTCAGAGGGCGGTGGAGGCCGGTTCTCTGGATACTTTCAAGAGAGAGCTTGATAGGGCTCTTAAAGATAGCGGAGTCAGGGGATATGGGGAAAAGGCAGGAACGGGGTACTGATTGTGGATGATCAGCCATGATCACATTGAATGGCAGTGCTGGCTCGAAGGGCCGAATGGCCTACTCCTGCACCTATTGTCTATTGTCTCTATTGATAATGTTTTCTTTTAAGTTGGATCCTTCTCTGAAACTGAACTTCCAACTCCCTCGACTCGGGTCAGGGCCCCTCGACTCTGTCCAGGGACCCCGACAGTCCTTTCAGGTGAGGCAGAGGTTCACTTGCACCTCCTCCAACCTCATCTACTATATCCGTTGTTCAAAGTGTGGACTCTTATACATCGGCGAGACCAAACGCAGACTGGGCGATTGTTTCGCAGAACACCTCCGCTCAGCTCACCTGAACCAACCTGATCTCCCGGTTGCTAAACACTTTAATTCTCCTTCCCGTTCCTACTGTCCTTGGACCTTTCTGTCCTTTGTCTACTCCATTGTCACAATGAGGCTAAATGCAAATTGGAGAAACAGCATCACATACCTATTCCGCTTGGGCAGCTTACGACCCATGTGGTATGAATATTGATTTCTCTCACTTCAGACAGCCCCGGCATTCCCTCTCTCTCTATTCCTCCCGCACCCAAGTCCCACAAGCTTCTCATTTACACCCTACAAAAAGCTTACAATGGCCTGGTTCCTTTACCATTGTTACCTTTTTCCATATATTTAGTTCATTGTTGTTTAACTCTCCACATCACCTTCTATATCTCTCGTTTCCCTTACCCCCAACCAGTCTGACGAAGGGTCTCGACCCAAAACTTCACCCATTCCTTCTCTCCAGAGATGCTGCCTGTGTCGCTGAGTTACTCCAACTTTTTGTGTCTATCTTTCAATAATGGATATTTGTTCAGAAGCTATGCTTGTTATTTGCCTCATTGAATAACAACACAGGAAGCCTATGAATGCTATAGCAACCATCGCTTCAACCACCTGTCCTGAGCTTAATGGTTCCCTCCCTAAATCTTTACAGCTCATCATGTTTGAGAAGCTCCTAAATCAAGATTTACATGAATAGTTCTAATCTTCAAATGCAGCTTCTGAAGGGCCTGTCCCACAATACGAGTTCACCAAAGAGCTCTCCTGAGTTTAAAAAAAAAAAATCAAACTCGTGGTACCTCATCACAAGTATTTTTTTACTCTTGGAAATTTTTCACACTGTTCAAAAAACTTCACGAGTTTCCGCGTTTCCCGGGGACCTGCCGTTAGCATTACGAGCCCCTATAAGACATCCACAAGCTCCGACGTACCCGCTACGTACATTCTACGCACTTACCACGAGTTTGATTTTTTTTAAACTCGGGCGAGCTCTTGGGTAAATTCGCATCGTGGGACAGGCCCTTTAGATTTTGTTTGATAATATTCCCATGAAGCACGCAAACTGCATTGAAGATACTACCTATGTATAAATAGGTTTTATTGTTTAAAGGATGACTGGAGAGAAAGAAATTGGCTATCAATGTATAGAGAAAGCATTTAGTGTGAAAGACTATTGACATGAAAATCTGATCTTGTTTCCTTTGCCCATGAGCTGCTGAGAACTACCATTTCCAGCATTTTTTGTTTTTATTTTATATGTGGATAATGAGAGGGTGTGGAGTATAATGAACGATGAAAATTGTCGGTAGAATTTATAGTCGCTGAAATATTAAATCTCTTCTCACCAACTGTTCCATAGAATCTCCGAATAATATGGCAGCAGGCAGGGCCGGCCTTAAGCCGATTGGACCAATTGCTCCCAAGTGGGCCCCGCGAGTAAGGGGGGCCCGCGCCAGAGTAATCTACTCTCGGCTCAGGTAGATCTACCCGGGTGGAGGGGGGAGAGAGGCGCGGAGCAAGAGTAGAGGGGTGGAGGGGGGGAAGAAAGGGGTAGACGGGGGGGGGGGGGGGTGTGAGGGGGAATGGAAAAGGGGGAGAGGGGGAGGTGGGTCATTCGCTCACGGCAGCGCTCCCACCCCTCCAGTCACCGTGCTTCACGCAGCCCCGGCTCCCCCCTCTCTCTCCCCGGGGAGACGCAGTGAACAATACACGGAGGGCCGGGCCGGGTGTTGGAGCAATGTTTACAAACCTCAGCCTCAGCTCACACCCGTCCTCCCAGACCCCGCATCCATCCCGGTCCTCTCCCTCCCTTCTCTCCTTCCCTTCTTCCCTCCCTCCCTTCCTTCCTGCCGCCAGCCCTCTCTTTTCCCTTCTCTCATTTGCTCCATCCCTTCTTTCTCTCCTCCCCCCTCCTTTCTCTACTTCCCTCCCTCCTGTCCTCCCTCCCTCTCTCCCTCCCTCCCTTCTCTCCCCCCTCCCTCCCTTCTTTACTTCCATCCCTCCCTTCTCTCTTTCCCTCCCACACACACATAACGCACAGACAACTAACACACACACATCACGCACAGATAACTAACACACACAACTAAGTTAGGATGGGGCAGAAGCCCAAAATTTAATCCTTGGACTGGTTTTTCACCAAGGGTTATTGTTTTTCCAGGATCTATTTAATTAAATCACTTTTTTTTTCATTTCAGTCACTAAGTGGTATTGTAACTATGTACTTTTCAGAGGTGATCTACACATTTTGTCTGTTACTTGTAGGCTTACATGTATGCAATTTTATATTAAAATGTAGCTTAGATCTGTTTGGTCCATTAAGTCGCAGGCACTTTTTAAGCACACATTTTGATTACTTTTCATTCTACCATAGAGATATAAAGTCTATAATATTTGTATTTCTATGATTCTACAGACCTTGGCTGGGAACCTGGGGCTCACCAAAATTGTTCCCAATTGGGCTCCGCACCTCCTAAGGCCGGCCCTGGCAGCAGGTAACGTGACACAGAAATAGGAATTTGCTATTTTGTTCTTCTTAACGTTGCCTATTTCCTTCGCTCCATAGATGCTGCCTCACCCTCTGAGTTTCTTCAGTCTGAAGAAGGGTCTTGACCCAAAACGTCACCCATTCCTTCTATCCAGAGATGTTGCCTGTCCCGCTGAGTTACTCCAGCATTTTGTGTCTATCTGTGGTTTAAACCCGGCAACTGCAGATACCTTCCTACAACATTGTGTCATGTTGCAGTGTTGGTTGGTGCAACATTCAGGCTGGTGCCAATCTTTAGGCTTCTACCAAATGGAGCAACACAAAGCGTGGTGCATGTGCTGGGGAGATTAACCTGGCTTGGGTTCCATGTAGTAATCTGACACCAAAAGAATAGGTCTTCCCTCCAAAACAATGTAAACCTTCCAGGTACCATTCAGAGACAATGGCAGAGGATGCTACTGCTTTCTGACCACTTTGTTGATGTTCTCCTACACACTATGAACAAAGTAAATCTAAATTATTAGGATTCCATCTAAAATCATGGAACCAACAAGCATATCACGTAATAAAGGATGAATTAAATAGCCTTGATGTCGACTACCACATTATGAATGGAACAATCCGCAGCTTTTAGAAGGAATGATTAAATTGAACCATTTGTGCTCATCAAAACCCTTTGTTTTATTCGTTGTTGTCTGGTGTCGGGCAGGACCAACATTCATTGCCCATCTCTAATAAGTCTAGAGTTGGTGGCAAAAAGCCACATTCTTTAAACCAGTGCAGTAACTTCAGGCATGGGTTCTCCCACAGAACTGTTGGGTGGGAAATCCTCAGATTTAACTTCAGTTATTATAAAGGTCCATAAGTCATGATGGAATGTTACTCAGAGGTGACTGCTGCCTTTATCCTTCTTGGTGGTGGAGGAGAGATGTTATTGTAGTACCTTGGGGAAGTACCTAGCTGCAGCACGTTTTGTAGATCATACGCAATGAGGCTACTTTATGTCATTGGTACACTTGATTAATTTAAGGTACTGAATCAAGATGGGGTGCAAATCAACCGGACTGGATGATATTGAACTTCTTCAGTTCAGTTTAGTTTATTGTTACGTTTACCGAGGTACAGTGAAAAGCTTTTATTGCGTGCTAACCAGTCAGCAGAAAGACAATACATGATTACAACCAATCCGTTTACAGTGTATAGATACATGATGAGGGAATATCTTAGGAGTTGCTTGAGCTGCAGTTGCTCAGGCAATCGCTACAGACTAATGGCTTGTGAGCGGTGGAAATAATAATAATAATAATAATTTTATTTATAGAGCACTTTAAAAACAAACATAGCTGCAACAAAGTGCTGTACATCACTAATCATTGACAAAAAAGTTAATACACACAAAAAAAACAATCAAAAGAAATAGTAGGAAAAGACATGTAAAATAAAGAAACATCAAAAACACCACAAACAGAAGCAAAGCCTCAGGCATGGTCAAAAGCCTCTGGATTTGAAGATGGACAGTGAGGGGGCCTGTCTGATGTTTGCGCCACTGAAAATTTATATGAGTCCGTTTGGCACCCCATCTTGCTGGTACCAATGACATAAAGTAGCCTCAGTTTGAATTTCTAGTCTAAAAACTGAAATGGCATAAAACCATAAAGTCATACAGTCTTATATTGTGGAAACAGGCCCTTCAGCCTAACCTGCTCACACCACCCAGCATGTCCCATCTACACTAGTCCCACCTGCCCAAGTTTGGCCCATATCCTTCTAAACCTGTCCTAATCAAGTACCTATCTAATTGTTTCTTAAACATTCCAATAGTCCTTGCCTCAACTACCTCCTTTGGCAGCTCTTTCCATACACCCACCACCCTTTGTGTGAAAAAGTTACCCCTCAGGTTCCTATTAAATTTCTCCACCCTCACCTTAAACCTATGTCATCTGGTTCTTGATTCCCCTACTCTTGGCAAGAGTCTCTGTGCATCGATCTAATCTATTCCTCTCATGGTGAGTTAGTGGCGAGTCTCAGGGTATTGATTGTGAAGGGAGTCATCAATGGTAATGCTATTGAATGTCAAAGGTAGCTGGTTGGACTCTCACATTGGAAATACTCATTACCTAACACTTCTGTGTTGCTTACCCTTATTATTCCATGACAGTATGTTATTTAGATCCAGCTGCATGCGTGCACAGACTACTTGTATTTATGGTGTGAGTA
The DNA here is from genome assembly GCF_028641065.1 of Leucoraja erinaceus. Classification (NCBI taxonomy): domain Eukaryota; kingdom Metazoa; phylum Chordata; class Chondrichthyes; order Rajiformes; family Rajidae; genus Leucoraja; species Leucoraja erinaceus. The sequence continues at coordinate 150,911,580 of NC_073377.1, forward strand.
GAATTGAACAGTGTGCAATCATCAATAAACGTTTCCACTTATGACCTTCTGATAGAAGGAAAGTTATTCAGGTCATAAGGTCATAAATGATAATCGTACAATTAGGCCATTTGGCCCATTAAGTCCACTGCCATTCAATCATGCCTGATCAATCACTCCCTCCTAACCCCATTCTCTGGCCTTTTCCCCATAACCTCTAACACCTGTACTAATCAAGAATCTATCTATCTCTGCCTTAAAAATATCCACTGACTTGGCCTCCACAGCTTTCTTTGGCAAAGAATTCCACAGATCCACCACCCTCTGTCCAAATAAATTTATCTTCATCTCCTTCCTGAACGAACATCCCTTAATTCTGAGACTATGACCTCTACTGAGACTCCCTCACTAGTGGAAATATCTTCTTATTAGCCATAGTCATAGAGTGATATAGTGTGGAAACAGGCCCATTAGCCCCTCGCCCACTCTGGCCTAGAGTACTCCTGCAGTGTTTCCTCTGTGATTCCTTTTGACTACATTGACCAAGGTGCCATGAAACCACACTCAATCAAAAGATCTATTGATGTCAAGAACGGTCACTCTCACCTCAGTTCTAGAAATCAACCGAAGAACTGTTTGTGTAGGAAGGAACTGCAGATGCTCGCTTACGCCAAAGATAGACATAAAATGCTAGACAGGCAGCATCTCTGTAGAGAAGGGATCGGTGTACCTTTGGGTCGAGCCTTCTTCACACTCAAGTCAAGAGTCAAGAGAGTTTTATTGTCATGTGTCCCAGATAGGACAATGAAATGAGGGATGAGACAGACTGTAGGTGAGCAGCCATTGCTGGGGCCACTAGGTTGTGAAGATTCACAGTGCTGTAATGTAGAAAAAAGAATATAGGAAAAGGACCTTCCGCCCACAGTGTCTGTGCAGACAATGATGCCAAGTTAACTCTGCTTGCATGGGATCCAGAAGGCTGCGGAGGCCAAGTTGATGGATATTTTTAGATTCTTTATAGATAGATAGACATTAAATGCTGGAGACAGTGAGACAGGCAGTATCTCTGGAAACGGGCGGTTTTGGGTCAACGTTCCTCGTTTGCCCCAATTCTGCTATTTACTGGTAACCTCCACTAAATCCCCCATTTACAGGTGCCCTCCCCTATATTCCAAATTTACAGATGCCCTCCCCTAAATCCCCAATTTACAGGTGCCCTCCCTTAAATCCCCAATTTACAGGTGCCCTCCCTTAAATCCCCAATTTACAGGTGCCCTCCCCTAAATCCCCAATTTACAGGTGCCCTCCCCTAAATCCCCCATTTACAGGTGCCCTCCCCTAAATCCCCAATTTACAGGTGCCCTCCCCTAAATCCCCCATTTACAGGTGCCCTCCCCTAAATCCCCCATTTGATTTGAGGGAGAGAGGGAGAGAGGAGAGAGAGGGAGAGAGGGAGAGAGGGAGAGAGGGAGAGAGGGAGAGAGGGAGGGAGAGTATGTCAGAGAGTGAAGAAGGGTCTCGACCCCAAAAGTCACCTATTCCTTCGCACAATAGATGCTGCCTCACCCTTTGAGTTTCTCCAACATTTTTGTCTACCTTAGATATATTCTTGATTAGTACAGGTTTCAGTGGTTCTGGGGAGAAGGCAGAAGAATGGGGTTGAGAGGGAGAGATCAGCTATGATTGATGGGCTGAATGGCCTAATTCTGCTCCTATCACATGAACTTATGAACTTATGCTTTCTTTCCCTCCTTGTCCATGCGCCTATGTAAAATCATCTTAAATACCATTATAATATTCACCCACCCACAACTGGCAATGCACTCCAGATATCCTTCACACTCTGTACAATGTCATGTCACTCACATTTTTTTGTATATTTTGACGACAGCTATGCCCTGTAAGTTATGACAATTCCATCCTGGGTTCTGACTGTATACCCTATTCATGCCTCTCATAAAGTTTTATATACTTCTATCATGTATCCTCAACCTCCAATGCTCCTGAGAAAACAATCCAAATGTATCCACCCTCTCCCTATAGCTAATACTATAGCTCCCTATAGCTAATACCCACCAGCAGTTTCCTAGTAAACTCTTTTGCACCCTTCCCAAAGCCTCCACGTCTCTCCTGGAATTTGTAGTGCAATATCCAGCCGACATCTGAGATTGAGTTCTTTTTACTGCATAGTCATGTCGGGGCTTCAACAGGCAATCAAGTTTTATAATGTTCTGCCTGCTGTTAGTCTTCTTCCTTTCTGACAGTTATATCTGCAATGTGCTGTACTGCATTTTAAAGGCACCCCGGGCATTTGAAAAGTTACATAAAAACCTTTTCATGAAAGTTGGTGCAATGTTCTCGTATATTTTTGCCTCTTTAACATTGATGTTTGTGTTGTACTTGTGGATGAATATGGGAGGCAATTCGCATTCCCTCCAACTCTTCTCAGGTTCTACTACTCACCTAAACATTTGTGGCAATTCCCAGTGACCAATTAACCTACCGTGCCTTTGCATGTCTTTGGGGTGGGAGAAAATTGAAACATCTGGTACAAGCACTAGACTTGTACTAACTAGAATTTAGAAGATTGAGGGGGGGTCTTATAGAAACTTACAAAATTCTTAAGGGGTTGGACAAGCTAGATGCAGGAAGATTGTTCCCGATGTTGGGGAAGTCCAGAACAAGGGGTCACAGTTTAAAGATAAGGGGGAAATCTTTTAGGACCAAGATGAGAAAAACATTTTTCACACAGAGAGTGGTGAATCTATGGAATTCTCTGCCACAGAAGGTAGTTGAGGCCAGTTCATTGGCTATATTTAAGAGGGTGTTAGATGTGGACCTTGTGGCTAAAGGGATCAGGGGGTATGGAGAGAAGGCAGGTACAGGATACTGAGTTGGATGATCAGCCATGATCATATTGAATGGTGGTGCAGGCTCTAAGGGCCGAATGGCCTACTCCTGCACCTGATTTCTATGTTTCTATGTTTCTATGCAATTTTGCGAGTGAATGTGTAAACTCCTCACAGACTGCACCAAAGATCAGGACTGAAGTTAAATCACTCGAGCTGTGAGGCAGGGAAACTATGAGAAGTGCCAAAGTGTTATCACAACGTTAATTGGCTGCTGTTAATTATTCTCGGTGCAAGCAAATGGCAGAATCAGAGCAAAACGCATTCTAAGTACAATGCACTGGAGATGCGGAAATCTAGGGTACCAAACAATCGACTGGAGGAACTCAGTGAGCCGAGCAGTATCTGAGGTGGAAAAGCAATTGTCTACGTTTGAGGCTGAAACCTTGCATCAGGACACAATGTGATGTACAGTACTCTACCTGTTGCCTAATCGATGCTTTATAACATTGTAAGAGGGCGGCACGGTGTTGCAGCGGTCGAGTTGCTGCCTTACGGAGCTTGCTACGTCAGAGACCCGGGTTCTACCTCGACTACAGGCGCTGTCTGTACAGAGTTTGTACGTTCTCCCCGAGACCTTGTAGGTTTTCTCCGAGATATTCATTTTCCTCCCACACTCAAAAGGCGTGGCTCGGTATGTGCAAATTGTTCCTAGTGTGTGCAGGTTAGTGTTAGTGTTCGGGGATCACTGTTCAGTGCAGACTCGGTGGGCTCAAGGGCCTGTTTCCGCACTGTATCTCTAAACTAAACCAAACCCGTTGAAAGTGCTATGGGGAGTTGGGAGGGAGGGGGGGGGAGGGAAATGACGGAGATGTAAGAGGGATAATACGATCAATGTGGGTGGCTGCTTGATGGTTGGTGCTGAGGTAGTTGATCAAAGGGCCCATTTCTGTGCTGCATGACCTTAATTCTTATATGCATGTAATCACTCATTCCACCTCCGTCTTGCAGAGGAACGATGTACACAACGGTGGCACACCTGTGACCTTGTGCAGGCAAACCTCCAATCATCTGCCCTTGTATGATCTGCTCCACCTGCAGAGACCAAAATCAAAGGCATCCTTAGGTCCCAACCTCTAGATCAATCTATGCAGTTGCTAATCCATGCCCTGTATGTCAGTCGGCTGCCCACCACAATAATAGCAACTCTTCAGATACAAGGAACTGTGGAGATTGCTCTTTCTTGCTTTCCATCAAGGAAGGTGGATGTTGCTTCCTCAGAGCAGATATTCATAGAGCACAGAAAAAGTCCCTTTGGCTTACCACATGTACGCCAACCATTAAGTACTATCTATACAAATCCCATTGACTAGTATTTAGATAATAGACAATAGGGCAGGAGAGGCTATTCCTTTCACACCGCCGTTCAATGTGGAATCTGATCAGCCAGGGGTTCCTGTATCCCCTGAGGAGCCCTATCTAGCTCTCTCTTGAAAGCATCCAGAGAAGGCCTCTGAGGGTCAATGGGTGATTGAAGTGCTCGCCTGATACTTCAGTAGAGAGACACTTGCAACTCACTCACACAGGGCCGGGCCGCCTTAGGAAGTGCGCCCTGGGAACCGGGCGTCACGTGTTGTGAGTAACCGCATTGTCATTGCACATCAGTGCCGATTTAGTATGGAGGGAAAAGTAACAGCTCGTGTGGCTACAAGCGGCCGCCAACACCGGACAGCGGAACCGACTGCCATCTCAACGCCTTCTGCCGGCCCGCTCACCTCTGGCAGTGCTCTCCGTCAAAACAGTGAGGGGACCAGCTCAAGAGCAAAGATCATAGAGCGGAGTGGGTCAGCGGGTGATGGATAACATCACAGCGTGGGGGATGGAGCTTAGTCATGTGTCAGCGCGAACAAGGGATCAATTGAGGTTACTCGCACTGACATATGGAGTAAGCTCCACCGCCCACTGTCCTGTTATCCATCGCCCGCGGACCTGCTCTTGAGCTGGATGATCCCCGGCCGACCACAGCCCTGGCCAGACTACCCACATGCTCTGAAAGGAACTCTGCCCCCCCCCAGCAGCGCTGAACTTATACAGCCGCTTCCCACTTTCCAGCCACTTTCCATCAGCTGCTAGCAATGAGGGATAGACTTGGCTATTCCTCAGTACAGCAACATCGTTCTTGATGTTGCTGTACTGAGAGATAACGAAGTCTATCTTTCTTGGCTAACAACCTATCCTTCGTCCTCCAAGATACAGGTACATTTTCTAGCAATGTTACAACATTTTGAGATTTTAAAAATCGAGTCTGCAATTTATCCCATCAGATAAAGAATAAAAAGAAGTTTAATTTGACACCTAATTCACTTTCATTTCACATTCATTCAATGTGACCATGGCTGATCATCCCCAATCAGTACCCCGTTCCTGCCTTCTCCCCATATCCCCTGACTCCGCTATTTTTAAGAGCCCTATCTAGCTCTCCCTTGAAAGCTTCCAGAGAACCTGCCTCCACCGCTCTCTGAGGCAGAGCATTCCACAGACTCACCACGCTCTGTGAGAAAAAGTGTTTCCTCGTCTCCGTTCTAAATGGCTTACTCCTTATTCTTAAATTGTGGCCCCTGGTTCTGGACTCCCCCAACATCGGCAACATGTTTCCTGCCTCTAGCATGTCCAAGCCCTTAACAATCTTATATGTTTCAATGAGATTCCAACTCATCCTTCTAAACTCCAGTGTACAAGCCCAGCTGCTCCATTCTCTCAGCATACAATAGTCCCGCCATCCCGGGAATTAACCTTGTAAACCTACGCTGCACTCCCTCAATTGCAAGAATGTCATTCCTCAAATTAGGGGACCCAAACTGCACTCAATACTTAAGGTGCTGTCTCACTAGAACTCTGTACAACTGCAGAAGGACCTCTTTGCTCCTAGATTCGATTCCTCTTGTTATAAAGGCCAACATGCCATTTCTTAGCACTAACGGCAGGTACTTGGGAAACGTGGTAACTCGTGAAGATTTTTCAACATGTTGAAAAATGTCCACCAGTAAAATATACTCAGGGCGTAAAAATGTGATACTTTTTAACACGTAGTCATACCGTAGTAGCTTGTGAGTTTACCGTAGTAGGACCTGGTGTCCTATATCACTATTGTATGAAATAAGAATACTCTATATATTCATTACCTTTGAATTGTAGTTTTATATAATCCTCCCATAATTTCTGAGTTCCATTTCACAATATCTATCAGACATGCAGAATGTTGCAAGGGAATATCTTGCCCAAACAGTTGTATCTTTCTATCTCAATAATTATCACAAAATATGCCATTGTTTCAGCCACATTATGACAAAATATAGAATGTAGGTTACTTGTTATCAGTCCCCCCCCCATCCCAGAAACAACAGTACTTAAAGAAGAACATTTGTTTTACTAATTTACGAGCATGTACCATACAGAGTCCGTTGATCCATATCCAGCAAAATGTTGTGATAATTGCATAAATGGTATTATTGTCTAAAACATTTGTTGTGGAATGATAATCCATCTCAGTACTCATTTAGACAAGTACCAAGCTATAGAAACGTTTCCCCCACCCCCAATCCCCCTCGCCCGATCTTCATTGAACCTACCATTTTACCGATCTTTTACTCAGCTGCTGTAACGTTTCCTTCCTATCAAAATCTCTGTGTAACATCTCTGTCCCTATCTTTCAATTCCCACTTTGAAATAAAATACAACTTCCGACAAAAGATTTGCAGCAGGATTGCTATATAAATGCATAAATATGGTATTTTATCCTGGCATCCCCCCCTTACCACCACACACGAAGAGTAACTTGAAGCGTTTGCATTTGGAGAAGTTCAATACGGACCAGGAATGAAAATTAATAGCTATGAATCGATTATCAGCGAGCTATGAGGTGAGATTAACACCTGTTAAAGGGCTAAGAAACAATCCTGAGTTGATGCCGTATTGTTTTAAGTGAGCATTTCACAGCGACCTCATCATATTCTGGTTAAATATTCTTTCCACAGAAATCTCTCCTATTTCACTTTGAAATTATATTCATTTATAACCTTTTGTAACATCAGTAATCACCTTAATGTTCGTGCTTTTAGTACCGGGTATGCTTGAAACTATTTATTGTAATGTACTGTATATTTTAAAAAAAACTATATCAACTAGGTGTGAAAATTACACTGAATCGAACGTTGATTGAAAATGCGTGGGAATCGACTAATCGCGATCCTGCTGCGAAATGTTTAAGTCGAAAATTGTATTTTGTTTCAAAGTGGGAATTTGAAGATATGGACATCACAGTGATTTTAAACTCGGGAGAGCTCTTGGGTGAACTCTCACAGTGGGACAGGGCTTGAGGCAGCATCTCTGGAGTGAAGGAAATAGCCAATGTTTCCCCCTCTCTCTCCCCTCCCTCTCTCCCCTTCTCTTTCTCTCCCCCTTCTCTCTCCAATTCACTCTCCCCCCTCTCTCCCTTTCTCTCCCCCCTTCCTCTCCCTTCTCTCTCAAATTATCTCTCCCTCTCCCTCTACCCCTCCCCCTCTCCTCTACCCCAACCACGTTTATATCTACAGTTCACTCCACGAGTATGTGTGTGAGAGATAGAGACACAAACACAGCCACAGAGACACACACACACACAGTTAAATCCCACCCGTACCCCAGCCCGGACATTAACCCCGCCACCAATGTTAACACCGACTCAAACCTCCAACCTGGTCTGCTGTTGTACCGGCACCGAACGAGTTAGCACAACTCCCGGATTTGTTTATCCACAGATTGTCTCCTTATCAGACTTATCCGGCCTGTTGTCTTTCGTTTCTGTTTCAGGTCAACTCTATCCCCCCCCGACCAAGGCGGGCCAGTACGCCGCCGATTTCATACAATCTGACCCTTTCTCGCCTCCCCCCCCCTCCCTCTCTCACGCACCCCCCCCTCCCACCTGCCCGCACCCGGCGTTTAGCGGTGAATACTCACGGCTGAGTTTGCTGCAATGCTGGGGCTTGCTGCCCTGTAGACCCCCCCCCCCCCCCCCCTCTCTCACTCAGCTCCGGCGGCATCGAGTGACACAATTTAACGCATTTACTGAGGAATGTGTGTATCGATACATTGATGACCCATTGTATAACTACTTGTCAACTACTGGCTGTTAACTGCGACAGTTAACACATCGTTTATTATTCACAGCGGTTGTTATCCATGTTCGTTTTGTAAAAAAATCCGTTTGGCGAATGTTTTTTTTAATCTTTATTTAACAAAGCAAATTTGTATTTCCATATGAAATACAGAAAATTAACGCGGGCCCCCCTTTGGGCGCGGGGCCCAATTTGGAAAAATCAGTCCAATCGACCTAAGGCCGGCCCTGCCCACTCAGGTAGTGTGCTCCAGAATCCTATCATCCTCTGGATGAATAAGTTCTTCCTCAGGCCCTTCGTTTATGGGGAATCATTTCTTACTATCATCCCTACCTATCCATAATTTTGTATACCTAGATCATGTCTGCTCTTCACCGCCTCGATTCACTTCACCATATCTGCCATATCCTTTGTCATCCCTTGATATCCCTTGACATCAATGGTTCCTTGGACCTTTTATCTGTATCTTTTACCCTTTTGGAACACATTGTCCCTGAACTCTCACTATTTCGTTTCTGAATGTCTCTCACTTCTTTGGTGTGGATCCACCTGCAAGTAATTGCCCCCAAATAACTTCTGCTAGGTCCCGTCTTGCAATATTGAAATCAGCCCTCCCCTGGTTCGGGATCTTGATTTCCTGATCATCCTTATCACATTCCATCAACATGCTGTAACTTAAGGTGTTACGGTCGTTACCTCCAAAATGTCTCCTCACTGACACTTCAATTATTTATTTAGCTACATTCCCTAGGATTATGGCCACTGCTGCTCCTTCTCTGGAAGGCGATCTACATACAGTAAATTCCTTATAACCCGTTATCCAACTGTGCAGCAATTCCTCATATGTTCACAAGGTAATATACAGTCACTACAAGCACTCCAGTCCCTGCACTCCCTTTGCACTTACCAGAACCCTGTTTCTCCTGCTCCCTCAAACACAGTGAGTGCAAATGGCTTCCTAAGATGAGTTTCACGTGTCTGATCGACTCCAGAAGCATTTTGCTGTAGTCCTCAGGGATACTTCATCTTCTTCTGATGCATCATCCGTGCTCGGGCTTTACCTAAGGTACTGCTGCATGAGGAGGAGTAGAAGGTGATGGAGCAGGGGGAGGTGGAGGAAGGAGGAGAGGAGGGATATGTCCACAGGGGGTATACAGGAGGCTACTGGATATCTCTCACTGCCTGATGATTTTCCTGTGCATATCCATGCAGGAAGATAGAAAACAGGGGCAATGACAGCTGAACCTCACACGGCACATCCCAAGACTCCATGAAATTACAGAGAGTTTTGGAAGTAGCCCAGTACATCAAACAGATCAGACACCCCTCCATTGATTCCATCTATACTCCCCTGTCGCCCCACTGTCGCATCCTGGTCATTCCTTCTACTTCCCACTCCCATCATGCAGAAAATACAAACGTACAAAAGTACGTACCACCAGACACAGCTCCTTCCCCTCTGTTATCAGACATCTGAATGGTTCTTCCACAAGATGGGCTTAGTCCCAATTCTCTAACCTACCTCTTTGCAGACTTTGGACCTTTGTCTACTGTACCTTTGGAACTTTGGAACAGTAACACTACCACGAATCACCATTGAGAACTCTGGGTTTTTTTTCACTTTGTTCCACCTGTTCAACATGTATAGCTTGATTGTACAGATCTAGTATGATCCAAAACCATCACAAAAACCAACCACCCTTCCATTGGCTCCATTTCCACCTCATTCTACCTCATAATCAAGGACAAGTCACACCCTGGTCACTCCCTCTCTCTTCAGGCAAGAGGTACAGAAGTGTGAAAACCTCCAGTTTCAGTGACAGTTTCGACCCAGATGTTATCAGACAACTGAACCATCCTACCTACAACTAGAGAGCAGTTCTGAGCTAATACTGTGTCTATCTCATTAGAGACCCTCGGACTATCTATCATTGGACTTTACCTTGCACTAAATGTTATTCACGTTATTCATTTTATCATGTATCTGTATACCGTGAATGGCTTGATTGTAATTATGTATTGTCTTTCCACAGATTAGATAGCATGCAAGAAAAGCGTTTCAATGTACATTGGTACACGTGACAATAAACGGAACCAAATTAAGCAAAACCAAATCTGATTTAAATGTGCAGCACGTAAACAAAAGATTTTCACTGCATCTTGGTGTATGTGACAATAATAAACCAAAGCCAATACCAATGTTATATTTATAGCCAGGTTCTGGCTCGAATCATGCACTTCAAACACGAATATGTAACTTTCACAAGCCACAGCAACCGTAAAATCTGTGTGAAATTATTTATGAACTGAACAGATCAAAACCTTACTGCTTGCCTGTTATCCTCATAGTAAATCCCTAAATTAAATATCACAAAAACATCACCTGTATTTTCACATAAATTCTCAGGTTTCACACTTCTCCAAAAATAAAATTTGCAAAAGCAAAATGTTGGCAGGTCAGAAGAAAATCTGCTCACAGTGGCTATGTGGATATATGTGGATATGTATTACCTCAGTAAACATACGTTTTGGAGTGTTTGTGTGAGAAAATGAAAAGAAATGTTAGAGGGACTTTTTAAAATGGAAACTGATTACATTTTCCATATGCAAGAATGACAGGAAAGATAGTGAAAAGAAAAAAGTAAATCAAGAAAGCATGTGACAAAAATGTTCTAGCCCATGTTACCGTGGTATAAAATAACCTTGCAACCATAGAGGTGATGCAGAAAAACAGTGATTTATGGTCACAGAGTGATACAGTGTGGAAACAGGCCCCTCAACCCAACTTGCCCACACCGGCCAACATGTCCCAGTTACACTTGGCCCACCTGCCCACGTTTGGTCCATATCCCTCCAAACTTGACCTATCTATGTACAGTGCCCTCCATAATGTTTGAGACAAAACACCATCATTTATTTATTTGCCTCTGTACTCCACAATTTGAGATTTGTAATAGAAAAAATCACATGTGGTCAATGTGCACATTGTCAGATTTGATTAAAGGGTATTTTTATACATTTTGGTTTCACCATGTAGAAATTACAGCTGTGTTTCTACATAGTCCCCCCATTTCAGGGCACCATAATGTTTGGGAGACATGGCTTCACAGGCGTCTGTAATTGCTCAGGTGTGTTTAATTCCCTCCCTACTGCAGGTGCGAGAGAGATCTCAGCACCTAGTCTTTCCTCCAGTCTTTCCATCACTTTTGGAAAGTTTTATTGCTGTTTATCAACATGAGGACCAAAGTTGTGCCAATGAAAGTCAAAGAAGCCATTATGAGACTGAGAAACAAGAATAAAACTGTTAGATACATCAGCCAAACCTTAGGCTTACCAAAATCAAACTGTTTGGAACATCATTAAGAAGAAAGAGAGCACTGGTGAGTTTACTAATCGCAAAGGGACTGGCAGGCCAAGGAAAACCTCCACAGCTGATGACAGAAGAATTCTCTCTAAAATAAAGAACCCCCCCCACCCCCCCAAACACCTGCCCAACAGATCAGAAACACTCTTCATGAGTCAGGTGTGGATTTGTCAATAACCACTGTCTGCTGAAGACTTAATGAAAAGAAATACAGAGGCTACACTGCAAGATGCAAACCACTGGTTAGCTGCAAAAATAGGGTGGCCGGGTTACAGTTTGCCAAGAAGTACTTTAAAGAGCAACCACAGTTCTGGAAAAAGGTCTTGTGGACAGTTGAAACCAAGATTAACATATCAGAGTGATGGCAAGAATAAAGTATGGAGGAGAGAAGGAACTGCACAAGATCCAAAGCATGGGACGACAGATGGCACAATGGGCTAAGTGTTCGGCTGGCGACTGGAAGGCAGATGGTTTGAATCCCGCTTGGAGTGCATACTGTCGTTGTGTCCTTGGGGCAAGACACTTCACCCACCTTTGCCTGTGTGTAAATGTAATGTAATTATGTGAAGCACTTTGGGGTCAATGCAAGTTGATTAAAAATGTGCTATATAAATAAGATTAAAAAATAAATAAAAATACCACCTCATCTGTGAAACACGGTGGTGGGGGTGTTATGGCCTGGGCATGTATGGCTGCTGAAGGTACTGGCTCACTTATCTTCATTGATGATACAACTGCTGATGGTAGTAGCATAATGAATTCTGAAGTGTATAGACACATCCTATCTGCTCAAGTTCAAACAAATGCCTCAAAACTCCTTGGCCGGCGGTTCATTCTACAGCAAGACAAACATACAGCTAAAGCAACAAATGATTTTTTCAAAGCTAAAAAATGGTTCATTCTCGAGTGGCCGTCAATCACCCGTTCTGAACCTAATTGAGCATGCCTTTGATATGCTGAAGAGAAAAATGATGGGAACTAGACCCCAAAACAAGCATAAGCTAAAGATGGCTGCAATACAGGCCTGACAGGGCATCATCAGAGAACTTATGATGTCCATGAATCACAGACTTCAAGCAGTCATTGCCTGCAAAGGATATGCAACAAATACTAAACATGACTACTTTCATTTACATGATATTACTGTGTTACAAACATTATGGTGCCCTGAAATGGGGGGGACTATGTATAAACACTGCTGTAATTTCTACATGGTAAAACCAAAATGTATAAAAATGACCTTTATTAATATCTGGCAATGTGCACTTTAACCACATGTGATATTTTTGATTACAAATCTCAAATTGTAGAGTACAGAAGCAAATAAATAAATGATGGGTCTTTGTCCCAAACATTGTGGAGGGCACTGTACCTGTCTAACGGTTTCTTAAATGTTGGTGTAGTCCCTGCCTCAACTACCTCCTCTGGCAGCTTGTTCCATGCACCCACCACCATTTGTGTCAAAAAGTTACCCCTCAGATTCCCATTCAATCTTTTCTCTTTCAGCTTAAACCTATGTCCTCTACCTACTCTGTGCGTCTACCAGATCTATTCCTCTCATGATTTTTTACACCTCTATAAGATCACCCCACACCCTCCTGCGCTCCAGAGAATAGAGTCCAGCCTACTAAACCTCTCTCTATAGTTCAGACCCTCTTGTTCTGGCAATATCCTTGTAAATCTTCTCTGTACCCTTTCCAGCTTGACAACATCTGTGGTGAAGTGTGCTTCACAGAATAGAAACATAGAAACATAGAAATCTTTCTATGTTTCTATGTTTCTATTCTGTGAAACACACTTCACCAGCAGATGTTAACTGAATTTCAAATCCACTAGTGGACATGTTGCACGATATTTGTCAACTTACATAGACAGAGTGCAGGAATTGTTTGTTACAACATATAGAAACATAGAAAATAGGTGCAGGAATAGGCCACTCAGCCCTTCGAGCCTGCACCGCCATTCAATATGATCATGGCTGATCATCGAACTCAGTATCCTGTACCTGCCTTCTCTCCATAACCCCTGATACCTTTAGCCACAAGGGCCACATCTAACTCCCTCTTAAATATAGGCAATGAACTGGCCTCAACTACATTCTGTGGCAGAGAATTCCAGAGATTCACCACTCTCTGTGTAAAAAATGTTTTTCTCATCTCAGTCCTAAAAGATTTCCCCTTTATCCTTAAACTGTGACCCCATGTTCTGGACTTCCCCAACATCGGGAACAATCTTCCTGCATCTAGCCTGTCCAACCCCTTAAGAATTTTGTAAGTTTCTATAAGATCCCCCCCTCGATCTTTTAAATTCTAGCCAGTACAAGCCGAGTCTATCCAGTCTTTCTTCATATGAAGGTCCTGAGATCCCAGGAATCAGTCTGGTGAACCTTCTCTGTACTCCCTCTATGGCAAGAATGACCTTCCTCAGATTAGGAGACCAAAACTGTCTCATCAATATATTTTAGTGTTGTATTTTTGCATTGATTCATGGGCCAGATTATTCTTGATCCAGACTGTGCCTCAAGGTCACCAACATCAGTGTTCCCAGTGGTTGCCCTTACCATCTGTATTCACATGGGTTTCAACACCCTCAGTGTTTGGCTGCTGCTGCTGTACTGTGCAGCAGTAGGGGCTCCTGAGGCTATTCCCAGACCATTCTGATTGTCTAAAGCTCTCATTTAATTTTTTCTAAATATTTCTGATGATCAGTCATTTACATATCATGTAACATGTATCATTGTAACACGTTTACATTTGAGAAAAGTAAACTATATTTAACAACCCAAATGTGCATTTAATTAAAACACATTTATCTAATATACACGAATTAAAATATTATAATAATGATATATATTTGAAAACATAGCAGTGATGCAGAAAAGCAGTATGAGTATGATTTATGGTGGTCATCATGTGATAGGAGCAGAATTAGGCTATTCGGCCCATCAAGTCTACTCTGCCATTCAACCATTCAATCATGGCTGATCTATCTCTCCTTCCTATATTCACATACACACTTATATACATAAACTAGACCAAGTGCAGACCCGTTGGGTCTGTTCCCCCAAAGTGCGGCTGTGGAGGAGGGAGAGAGGAGAGAGGGAGAGAGGGAGAGAGGGAGAGAGGGAGAGAGGGAGAGAGGGAGGGGAGAGGGGGGAGGAGAGAGAGTGCTTTTTTACTTCAACCCAAACCCAAACAACTATTTGCAGGCAGTGCTTTTTTTACCTCTAACCATATTTTCATTTTCAAACCCAATTAAGATACTCACAGTGCTGTAGACATTTGTCAGTGTCATTCAAAGCTCTGATTGAGGCACACCACTCGCAGAGACTGATTGAGGCACACCACTTGCAGAGACTGATTGAGGCACACCACTTCCTGGTTTTATAGTCCCTCCCCCCTGCTGCCAGCGGGGGCAACAGAGAGAATGGAGAATTTTGTAAAATCATTAATATCTCTGTCATATTTCATCGACGGGAAAAATCCTCGGCACATATATGGCCGAGGGGGGCTCTGAGCGAGGTGGCCAAAAATGACGGCCGTAGGTGGCGGCGCTCTCTCGGAAATCGCAGCCAAACGATCGTCAAGACCGGTCAAGAACAGAGTTTTAGTAATATATAGATGATATAACATAGAGCAAAAGCTTACCTTCACTTGCCCTTTCCATGCAGAATTAGTGACCCCATTCAAATAAATGGGATGCACGACATGATGGCTTTGCACTGTAGTTATGGAGAAATAAATGGATAAGCACTATTGAAGTTGGCTTTGATTTGCTTTTTGCTTCTCTAAAATTGTCCACTGCAATTAGTCTCTTCTTACTATTCTAAGGGAAGTCAGTCATTGTATCTCCTGAAAGAATGATTGAAGTAGATGGCCTCCTCACTATTATAAAGTACACCTGGCAAGCTCTGGCCCGCAGGGCGGCAAACATAGTGCTGAAATGTTTGGAAGCATTTTACTTATCTCTTGTACAAATGTGATGGGCTGAACGGGCTTCTTTTACATCAAGTCTTCTTTAATTTGATTATTATTATTTTATTCCATGGCTCAGAGAAGAATAAGAAGACTTGGTCGCGCTGTTGTGGTAACAATTTAGAAAAGCCACATATATTTCCAGCACAACAATGCTGGTGTGCCTCAGGTTAAGCCAGTTTCAGCTGCCTAATCAAAGAGAATCCCTTCATTATTTGATAAGGATTTTGGCTGTTAACTAACAATTCCAAAATTTTCAGCTCCAATCACAGTTTTTAGAGAATGAAGAAGCTTATGTTTACTCCTGCCTTTGCAATAACATTAGGGGCCTCACAGGGGCACAGCGATAGAGTTGCTGCCTTGCAGCGGCAGAGACCTGGGTTTGAACCTGACTACGGATGCTGTCTGTATGGAGTTTGCACATTCTCCCTGTGACTGCATGGGTTCTCTCCGGGTTCTGTGGTTTTCACCCACAATCCAAAGCCATACAGGATTTGAATCAAGTACACAGGACAAGATGTTAAGAAGTCCCTAGTGCCAAAAAATGGGGAGCATTTCACGACATTCGTTGATTGTTGAGAGTGGTAGACGCTCAACATCGGTGGGGGGCGGTGGGGGATTTGTATATCTTGGCCTGTGTAACCTTCAGGATAGTTGGGCACAGGACACATCATCAGTAGTGTACCCTTGCATCACTGGGTGTTTCGGCCTTTTAACACTATACACCCTCCACAAGGGTGGCCCGCTGCAGGATGATCAGCCCTCAGCGCGTGTCCCATGTCAAACCGTCCCAAAGATTCACCCTGACGTACTTGGGGCCCAGCATGGGTCTTTCCGCTTGAGCCAAATCCACCGGCTGCTTCTTTCAGCCGCCTCTGAGAGTGATCTTATGGTCTTCCGCAGAGCCTGACCGTGGATTCCAAGCTCCTTCAGCAGTCTGATGGTAGGTGACGCAAGAAATCCTCTGCATCCCACTTCAACTGGATAGACTTTGGTGTTCCAGCCACGCTGCGTTGCCTCTGCTGCAAGCTCTGCGTAGCGCAGCTTCGTACACTCATAGGACTCCTCAACAGAGTTCTCCCGTGGAACAGTGAGCTCTATGATGTAAGCAGTCTTCTGTGAAGGGGACCAGAACACCAAGTCTGGCCTGAGGTTGGTGGAAGCAATTTAGTTGTCGGCCGATGTCCGCCAGCATCCTCCAGTCACGGGCCCTGCATAGGTTTCCTTCTTCTGATCTGGTGGAAGGATGTTTAGATGTTTTCTGTCCTTCTCGGACAAAGGTTGTTGCCCTTGGGGGGGGGGGTTGCTTGCTCTCAGAGGCAAGGAGTTGGTCGCACTCCGCCTGTTCTCAAGGGCCGATGCCAGGCTTTTTAGTACCTGATTATGCTGCCACGTGTATCTCCCTTGCGTGAGGCTGGTCTTGCAGCCTACCATGATGTGTTTGAGGGTCGCTGGAGTTGGGCAGAGGGCACAGGTTGGATCCTCGCCGTACCACTGATGGAGGTTCTTTGGTGATGGAAGCACGTCATAAGTCGCTCTGATGATGAAGCTGATCTTGCTTGCTTCCATTACCCATAGTTCTTTCCCGCTGATCTTCCTCCACTCCACACCTTCCCACTGCATCCATTGCCCCTGTTTGGCAAGAGAGACCGCCTTTGCACTTCTTGCGGCCTCCTCCTGTCGCCGCACCTCCTCGACCACCAATGTCCTCCGCTCTGATGTTGTGGCCTTTCGCCAAGTTGGTTTACTTGTCGTAAGGCCAAAGCCTCCTCTTCCCTGCTGGACTTGCCCCACGATGTCTTTGTGCCTCAGGGCTGATGAAGCTTGCTGTACTGCATCAGATGGTGTCCACTTCCGGCCAGTTACTAGGGGTGGCGCAACAGCACTGATGGTCTTGTCTCTAGAGTCCCTCAGTGTCATCTGGAGTCTTACTTTAGAACACTTGTATTCCTCTGTTAGACTAGTGAGAGGTAGTTCCAGGACCCCTTTGCCATATAGGCCGATGTTAGTTAGACATCGTGGGACCCCGAGCCATTTCTTCGCATATGAAGTTATGGTTCGCTCCATCTTCTCCACAGTTGTTATTGGGGCTTCATAAACGGTCAGTGGCCACATTGTCCGAGGAAGGAGTCCAAACTGTAGGCACCAGGGCTTCAGTTTCCCAGGCAGTAGGGTCTGATTGATGTTCCCAAGGCCGTTGACAATTTCTTGCCTTAGTTGTTGCACCTGCTCTTTGTCCTTGAGACTTGCGTTGTACCATCTGCCCAGGCTTTTAACTGGCTGCTCAAACACTGTTGGTATTGGGTCATCACCGATGCAGAACCTTGTGTCTCTAAGCACCCCCTTGACTATGGTGATGCTTCGAGATTTACTTGGTTTGATTTTCATTCGGGCCCACTTGATGTTCTCCTGCAGCTTTCCAAGTAGCCGCTTGGTGCATGCTGCAGTAGTGGTTAGTGTTGTCATGTCATCCATGTATGCCCTGATGGGTGGCAGACGGAGCCCAGCCCTGGTTCGTTCACCGCCCACCACCCATTTTGAGGCCCTGATGATGACTTCCATGGCCATTGTAAAGGCCAAGGGTGAGACTGTGCAGCCTGCCATGATGCCTACTTCCAAGCGCTGCCATGTTGTACTGAAGTCAGCTGTTGTGAAGCACAGCTGCAGGTCTTGGAAATAGTTCTTGACCAGTGTGGTGATGAGCTCTGGTACATGGAAAAAGGCAAAAGATTCCCAAAGGAGTTCATGGGGAACTGAACCAAATGCATCGGCCAGATCGAGGAAGATCACATGTAGGTCTCTCTTGTCCTTCTTAGCTGCTTGGATCTGGTGCTAGATCATGCTTGTATGCTCCAAGCAGCCCAAAAATCCTGGAATTCCTGCTTTCTATACAGATGTATCAATGTACTTGTTTGTTACCAGATAGGTGGACAGCCTTTGTCATACAATGCTGAAAAAGATTTTTCCCTCGACGTTGAGACGACATATTGGCCGGAATTGGCTGATGTCTGACGCATCCTTTTCCTTAGGTATTAGCACGCCGCCGGCCCTTCGCCACGCCTTAGGTATTGTTTGCTTCTTCCACACCACCCTCATGAGCTTCCATAGAAAGCGTAACACATCCGGTGCGTTCTTGTAGAGCTTGTATGTTAATTGGCTTTGGTAAAAATTATGAATCGTCCCTAGTGTGTGTGAGGGTGATCGCTGGTCGGTCCGGACTTGGTGGGCCAAAGAGCCTGTTTCCGTGCTGCATAGCTAAGTCTAAATTAAGGATTGGCTTAACAGGTTGCTTGTAATTTGTATGTCAGTTAAATCCCATGTTGCATTAACAAAGTCCTGCAATCCCCCAACTAACCGTAAACAATCATCATGTTTTGCCATCTACATTAACATTTTATTAGATCAATCATATTAACATAATGAATATAAATCATGGCAAATGCCCGGCATTCTTTTTTTTTTCAAAATTACAACATCCACAGAGTTCTAGTCAGGAATGTAAAGGAATATTAATGTCAATCCTGCTGCTGGTGGCCTCAGTAACTGCAGATGCTAGTTTAAACCAAAGATAGACACAAAATGCTGGAGTAACACAGTGGGACAGGCAGCATCTCTGGAGAGAAGGAATGGGTGAGGTTTCGGGTCGAGACCCTTCTTCAGACTGTTCTGAAGAACCTCAGTCTGAAGAAGGGCGTCAACCCGAAACGTCACCCGTTCCTTCTCTCCAGAGATGCTGCCTGTCCCACTGAGTTACATATCAAGGGATATGGGGAGAAGGCAGGAATGGGATACTGATTGTGGATGATCAGCCATGATCACAGTGAATGGCGGTGCTGGCTCGAAGGGCCGAATGCCCTACTCCTGCACCTTTTGTCTATTGTCTATTGTTTATTGTAATTTTGTGTATTGTAATTTTGTGTCTATCTTCAGCTTATCTACATCTCTGCTTTCTGGATTTCTATTAAGTAACACCATTTTGATTTGCTTACATGCATCTGTGAGTTCTACAAATTACATTTTCTTTCCTAATCTAAAAATACTTATCATTAGGTTATCTAGGGAGTAGCAATTCAAAGCCTACTTTGCTAAGAATTCCCAGTCTATTTTGCTTCTATCATAACATACATTATATTCCTTGACTATCAATTATTCTTGGAGGCATCAAACCTCTTAAAATAATTAACAAGGGGCGATGCACCTTTATTTCCATTTTCTGAGATCATTCGTACCAGCATCCCTGCCTCTCAGTGTAATTTGTTCATTTAATGAAATAAATTCCGATCTGCGTTACTTAATTTACCTTACACAAAAAGCTGGAGTAACTCAGTGGGTCAGGCAGCACAGACCCTTCTTCAGATTGGCCCGAAACGTTACCCGTTCCTTCTCTCCAGAGATGCTGCCTGTCCCGTTGTGTTACTCCAGCATATTGTGTCTATCTTCGGTTTGAACCAACACCTGAAGTTCCTTCTTCCACAAAATTTACCTAGTCCGGTTTTTCTCTGTATCTTCTTTCATCAACTGCATTTGACTGAAAATATGTACATCAGTTTTGTGTTTTTCTACCTTACTGGAATATATTCCTTGTTTTTATTTCTCTCTCCAACAAGGTCCCTCACCACCTTCAAGAAAATGTTCCTTCTTCCACAAAATTCTGTGCAGTTTTAAATGCATGCCCCTATTTTGCAGGTCTTTCCCTCGTTGAAGGACTCAAAGGAGAACCACTGGTGAAAAAACAATGGGGATCTGGCATGAGGGAGAGGGAACGGGAGGGGGTGAACAAAGGGACCTGGCACGAATACGGTGTATACAGTGTATACTTTGTAACTTTGTTAACTGTGGCGACTATTTGCATACCTAGTGTATGCAAGCAAAGAATTTCACTGGGACTTGTCACATGTAACAATAAAGTTTTCATTCATCCATTCATTGAATACAGCTCATTACAATGGCCAACTGGAGCACCAGAACATACAAAAATAGAAGCAGGAGTTGGTCATCAGGCCCCTCAAGTCTGCTCCACCATTTAAGATGATCATAACTGATCAATGCTGGCCTCTTCTGTGGCAGTTTTGGTATTCCTCGATCTATCAAATATTTACCTTTATTTACCTCAAATATATCAAATGAACTGACCTCCACCTCGTTTAGAGCTGAAGAAATTGCAGAAATTAACCATCCTCTGAGAGAAAAAAATTCTGTGCAGTTTTAAATGCATACCCCTATTTTGCAACTCTTTCCCTCGTTGAGACTCTTCCACTGGTGAAAACATCTTCGACACTGCAATGAATACAGATCCAAACTCACCAACTTCTCTTCTTATGATAACACTCTCATCCCAGGACTCTCCAATATTACCATGTACATTATTGGGTAAGGGGACAAAAACTGCACAATATTCCATGTGTGGCCTCACCAACATCCAGTACCTTGTAACAAAATCCCCCTAATTTTTAAACTCCAACCCTTTGCAACATAGATCAATGTACCCATTTGCTTTTTAGAATTATTTGTTGTGTCTGCTTGCTATCTTTTTGTAAATCAAGTACAAGATTACCTAGCTCCCTTCATTTATTTCAGTTCTTTCTACTTTGATCTAAATCGCCTTTTGATTCTTGTTACCTATCTAAAAGCTTCCAAACATAGTAATTGCACTAGCTATATCACCTATTCCAGATGTGTTCCAGATAAAATAAGCCAAAGTCAGCATGGTTTTGTGATGGGGAAATTTTGCCTGTCAATTCTGTTGGTATTCTTTGAGGAAATAAATAACAGGATACACAGTGGAGAGTCAGTGGATGTTGTTTACTAGGATTTTCAGAAGGTCTTTGATAAGGTACCACAGTTGATGCTGCCAAACAAAATGGGAACCCATGGTATTAGAGAAAAGATATTAGCTTGGTTAGAAGATTGGCTGCAGTAATTGTTTATTACAAGCTCCAATATACATATTAATAAAAGTTATCTCGGAAAGAAATTGCCCGCTGTGACAATGAGTCACAAGGATTTTCCTGGTGGCAAGAACCTTAATATATTTCTTGGATTTCCCTCCAATCCTGGAAAATACGATAGAGACATTTTAAAGAAAGTAATTTTCTTTTAATCATCAAACCCTCCACATATTTGGAGAAAAAACATTAAAATATAAAAATAAATCCATTGTATTTTATTCCATACATTGTTTTCATAGTTAACAACATTGACAAGTCACTGCACACTAATTATTTTTCTTCCAAAATGCCCTGTGGAGTTAATTGAATGTTCACTGCTGCATGCAAAATGTAAATGCCCATGGCTTCCATATGTTTTAAGATGAATTCATGATTAGCTTATCACCAAGTGGCAACATTCAATCTTCTGAAATAAACAGCAACCCAATCCCATTAACTTGAATTAAAACCATGTTAAAAATTTAAAAAACACAAATGATCAATTCAAATCTGCAAAGTAAGTACCAGCCATGGGTCATAATTAAAAATACATCTAAATCAATTGTGTAAGTATTCCTGAGGATTCCTCATTCAATATTTAAGTGTACAGCATAACAACATTCAACATAATCAAACTGATTTATTTGTTTGTTGATGGTCGTGGAATCTGTTACAGATAATCTGAAGCACAAGTGACCTTGGAAATAAAATAAAAATGGCTCTGGTTTTACATTGGTTTTCGCTATATCCAATTGTGCAGTAAAAAGTAAAAACAATAAAGAAATAACAGAATATACAGTAGACACAAAACGCTGGAGTAACTCAGCGGGACAGGCAACATCTCTGGTTAGAAGGAATGGGTGATGTTTCGGGGCGAGACCTTTCTTCAGACTGAGAGACGGGGAGAGGGAGACACAGAGATAGGGAAGGGTAGGGTGTAAAAATGGAACATCCAAAAGAGATGCAGTTCAAGGAAAATGTTCAATAGATTATTTTTAGCCAGGAGAAGATGATAACGAGGCAAAATGAGATAACATTTAATCAGGGACAGTCAGACAGGTCGGAGAACAAGGAAGGGAGAGGGATGGAGAGAGAGGGAAAGCAAGGGTTACTTGAAGTTAGAAGTCAATATTCATACCGCTGGGGTGTAAGCTGCCCAAGCGAAATATGAGGTGCTGTTCCTACAATTTGCACTGAGCCTCACTCTTGACAGTGGATGAGGCCCTGGACAGAAAGGTCAGTGTGGGAATGGGCGGGGGAGCTTCACTGTTTAGCAACCGGGAGATCAGGTAGGTTTCGGCAGACTGAGCGGAGGTGTTCAGCGCAACGATCGCCAAGCCTGTACTTGGTCTCGCCGACCTATAGGGGTCCACATCTGGAACAGCGGATGCAGTGGATGAGATTGGAGGAGGTGCAAGTGAACCTCTGCCTCACCTGAAAAGACTGTCGGAGTCCTTGGACAGTCGAGGGAGGAGGTATAGGGACAGGTGTTGCATCTCCTGCGGTTGCAGGGGAACGTATCTGGGATGGGGGAGGTTTGGGTGGGAAGGGACATTAACCAGGATGTTGCGGGGGTAATGGTCTCTACGGAAAGCAAAAAAGGGTGGAGATGGGAAGATGTGGCTAGTGGTGGGATCCCATTGGAGGTGGCAAAAATGTCTGAGGTTTATGTGTTGTATGCAACATCTGATGAGGTGTTGCGATTGGGAGGATGGGGAGCAAGATAGAGCTGCAGGACATTGAGTGAGTGTCTCATCCATGGTGAAGCCCTATTCCCTAGGGAATGAGGACATCTCACATGTCCTGGTATGGAACACCTCATCTTGGGCATAGATGCGGTGTTGACGTTAGAAATGGGAGTAGGGGACAGTCTTTGCAGGAGGCAGGTTGGGAAGAAGTGTAGTCTAGATATGTGTGGGATTCAGTAGGTTAATAATAGATGTCTGACCATAATCCATCTCCTGTGATGGAGACGGTGTGATCAAGAAACGGTAGTGGGATGTCGAAGATGATCCTAGTGACTTTGAGTGTAAGATAGAAATTAGTAGTGAAGTTTTTGATGTCCATTTGTTCTGCAATGGTGTAGGAGTCAAAATTACGGTGCTCAAATTGTATCCAGCTGAAATCTCCATTGCAGATATTGTATAGTGATATTAAATATTATATATGTTATATAGTGTTGTCGGCCATCACATGAATGCACTGGGGTTCCACCACTCGCCTTTTTACATCCAAACTAATGCTCTTTTCTGACACTTCTTTGGCATTTTTCCAGCATTATAGGTTCAGTTGCTAATAAATAAATCCCTTCACAAAACAGGATGGAGTGGAATATTTTATTGTCATATGTGACAAGGCACAGTGAAATTCATTGCTTCAATGCCCAAGGTATGCAAATAGCTGCCATATACAGCGCTGTATAACTGCAGGCATTATACAGCAGCAAATTCAACAAAATACATTACAATCGATGGTGACACAACGGTAGAGTCGCTGCCTTACAGTGACAGAGACCCAGGTTCGATCCTGACTATGGGTGCTGTGTGTATGGAGCTTGTACATTCTTCTCGTGACCTACATGGGTTTTCTCTGAGATCTTCGGTTTCCTCCCACATTCCATAGGTTTGTAGGTTGATTGGCTTGGTTTAAATGCGAAAATGTAAAATTGTCCTTGATGTGTGTAGGGTAGTGTAAATGTGCGGGGATCGCTGGTCGGTGCGGACGGTACACCGGAGGGCCTGTTTCCCCACTGTACCCTCTAAACTAAGCTAATCTTTATCAGGAGGCACCACGCGGTGGCTGCCTCGCCAACAGTCTGTCAGCCCTCTCTGTTTTAAATATATAAGGTATGTCTTAAATGTATGTTTTAATGTTTCTTGTTATGTTTTATGTGGGGAGTGGAGTGGGGGGGGGGGGGGGGGGGAAACGGTGGAAACTTTTTCCAATCACTTACCTTGACGGAGATGCGATTTTTTCCGTGCACCCCTGCAGCCTACAACGTGAAGTGGTGCGGACTTTCCTGGAGACCGGCCCGGAGCTTCAAGCCGTGGGCGCGGGGCGGACTTTAACATCGGGAGCTTTAACACCGTGAAGCCGTGGTCTCCGGTAAGAAGAAGCTGATTCGGGAGCTCCATACCCGTTGTTTCAATCCAGCCCGACGCTGGAGTTTCGATCATCCCGATGAGAGGGCTTGAACATCAGACGCTCGGCAGCGGCGACTGCAGAGGGTTCAAAGGCCACGACCATGGGTGAACAAAAGAGGAAGATGATTGAACATTATTGCTTCCATCACTCCACCACTTACCAAGGCCCCTCCTTTCAACATCTCCACTGACCTCCTTACTCCTCCTCCACACTGCTTCCTCTCCCAGTTTGACCTGGTCACCCCTATTGAAATCTCCAAACTCATCAGCTCTTCCAAACCCACTACCTGCTCCCTCGACCCTCTCCCCACTCCCCTGCTGAAGTCCTGCCTCCCCGTTCTCTGCCCCTACCTCACTAATCTCTTCAACTCCTCATTGTCCCAAGGAATTGTCCCCTCCGCTTTCAAAACTGCTGCTGTCACA
This sequence comes from Leucoraja erinaceus, assembly GCF_028641065.1. Classification (NCBI taxonomy): domain Eukaryota; kingdom Metazoa; phylum Chordata; class Chondrichthyes; order Rajiformes; family Rajidae; genus Leucoraja; species Leucoraja erinaceus. Next base: position 150,936,392 of record NC_073377.1, read on the forward strand.
CCAATCTTAAAGAAACCTGGTCTTGATCCCTCCTCTCTCATTAACTATCGCCCAATCTCAAACCTCCCCTTTCTTTCAAAAACCCTGGAGCGTATCGTTGCGTCGCAACTTCATTCCCATCTCCTTGCGTATAACCTACTTGAACCCCTCCAATCTGGCTTTTGCCCCCTCCATAGCACAGAAACTGCTCTCCTCAAAGTCCTCAATGACCTCCTCACCTCTGCTGATGCTGGTTCCCTCAACAGCCTCATCCTCCTCGAGCTGAGCACAGCCTTCGATACAGTGAACCACAACATCTTGCTCACCAGACTCAAAGACCTCGGCATTGAAGGCTCTGCACTCAGCTGGCTCCATTTCTATCTATCCAACAGATCCCACTTCATCTCTCTCCACAACCACACCTCTGCTACAGCCACAGTCACTCAAGGCGTTCCCCAAGGCTCCATACTCGGCCCCCTCCTCTTCATCATCTACATCCTCTACATCCTCCCCCTTGGTCAGATACTCCGCCACTTCAACCTGGACTTCCACTGTTACGCCGATAACACCCAGATCTACCACGGCACCAAATCCCCCCACAACCCCCCCTCTCCCATATCAACTCCTGTTTGTCAGCTATAAAAACCTGGATGCAACATAACTTCCTCAAACTCAACAGCGATAAGACAGAATTCCTCCTCATAGGCTCCAAAGCCACACTCAGCAAAATCAATAACCCCATTCTCACCATCGACGGCACCACTGTCTCCCCATCTCCCAAGGCCCGCAACCTTGGCGTGATCTTTGATTCCACCCTCTCCCTTGAGCCTCACATCCGCCATGTCATTAAAACCTCCTTCTTTCATCTCCGCAACATCGCCAAACTCAGACCCTCTCTCACACCTCCCGCTGCTGAAAGACTCATCCATGCCTTCATCTGCTCCCGACTGAACTATTGCAACTCACTTCTCCTTGGCATCAGCTCCACCTACATCAACCAACTCCAACTGGTCCAGAACGCAGCCGCCCGACTCATCACCCACACCAAATCCTGGCATCACATCACTCCAGTCCTCAAACAACTTCACTGGCTTCCCATCTCCCACCGGATCACCTACAAAATCCTGGTCCTCACCTACAAAGCCCTCCACCATCTGCCCCCCCATATCTCACTGACCTCCTCTCCCCCTACCAACCCTCACGGTCCCTCAGATCCACATCAGCCGGTCTCCTCTCCATCCACAAGTCCAACCTCCGCAGTTTTGGGGACAGAGCCTTCTCCAGGGCAGTTCCCAGGCTCTGGAACTCCCTCCCCCAACTGATCCGCAATTCCGTGTCCCTCACCATCTTCCAGTCCCGCCTCAAGACCCATCTCTTCACCTCTGCCTATCCTTAGCCCCACGTCCCCCTCCCTTTTCATCTGTGCATTAATTGCCTCATATTGTGCTTTGAATTGTATTCTGTCTTTACTTTGTGTACTAGTCATGTCTCTACTATTTATTTCATTCCCCTTACATGTTTTTCCTCTACCTGCTAAATTTTTGTAAGGTGTCCTTGAGACTCTTGAAAGGCGCCCATATATAAAATTTATTATTATTATTATTATCGCAGTGAGGAATGTAGATTCCACACTGGAGGATGTTTATGTTAAATTTTATGTTATGTGACTGTGTGTATTGTTGCTTTTCAGTTAGTATGGCTGTATGGTAACTCAAATTTCACTGTATTTTAGTCGGGTAAGTGACAATAACCATAAACTTGAACTTGAACGAACTTTAATCTAAACTACCTGTATATGTGTAGGAAGGAACAGCAGATGCTGGTTTAGATCAAAATCATGGAGTAACTCAGGACAGGCTGAAGAAAGGTCTCGACCCAAATTGTCAACTAATCCTTCTCTCCAGAGATGCTGCATGTCCCGCTGAGTTAATCCAGCATTTTGTGTCTATCTTTAATCTAAACTATATTCTCATTCGTTGAGCAATAATTACCAGTTCAGTGTGAGCATCTTGTAACTTTTACTGATTTAGTTACCTTCACCTCCCCAGGTTATCAAGCTTAAGTAAATTCTTTGTGGAATTAATTCAGTCTGAAGAAGGATCTCGACCCAAATTGTCACCTATTCCTTTTCTCCAGAGATCCGCTCAGTTCCTCCAGTTTTTTGTGTCTATTTCAGTTTAAACCAGTATTTGCAGTTCCTTCCTACTTTTAATCTGCCCTCCTTTCTCTCAGATATGACCATCACTTGTCAAAGCATGGAAGTTTTCCTAATAAACTTCCTTTGTAATGAATACAGCGCTTGATGTGGATTTATTGTGCAGTCCAAAACTAATGGCAGATATTATCAACTGCTGTTTGAAAGGCAAAAACCTCTTCACCTTTCTCTTCAGCTTACAATTGAAATAGCACAGTCCATCAACAGATCATAAAATATACGACTGAATTCTCATTAGCCAAGTAGTAATGACATGTGATGAACTCATTGGCCAAATGACAGTTTTCATACTACATTCTTATTTCCCTGGAGGACATGAACAAGACAGTTGTGTTCATCTGACAAGCAGGTTAATCATTAGGTTGTAAGTTATTTTATTTCTTTGCTGTTATCTTTTGTATGAAGAGACGTTGGGTCTATTGTGTGCATACATTCAATAACGCTTCCAAGATTACAAGGGAACTTCAGAAAATCCTAACAGAACAGGACAGATGTGCTGAATGGTTTGGAAGTCCAGTCCAGGGTCACAGTCTAAGGTGCAATTCATTTAAGTAGAAATTTAGGAGAAACCTTTCTCTCAGAGATTGGTGAACCTGCCTACTACATGAAGTGAAATTATTAAGTATATCAAGACAAAGTTGAATATTATTCTAGGTGTTAGGGGGTAACAAGGGATATAGAGAGAAAGCTGGACTGGGTACAAAAATTGGATGACTAGTCTTGATCAGATTGAATTACAGGATAGTTGGACTAACATATTGCAAACATGTTGGAATCAATTATATCAATGCCACGCCAAAGGTTACCTTGTAAAATGGTGTTCAAAGAAAGATATTAGCATAGATAGAAGATCGTTTAACCAGCGGGAAGCGGTGAGCAGGCATAAGGGGTCATTTTCAAGGTTGCTAACTGTTGAGAATATTCAAGTAGTTATAACATTTTGTGGAAATTTCAGCCATTAATTCAAAACAAGAACCAATCTTCAGAATATCTGTTCTAATGTACATTGAAAGTAATAAACAATTTGAAATTAAAATTGCAATTTGCAAACAGACAGGCTCACATGACCATGATACAGTCCCGTATGCATCAGCAGAATGTAAGACAATGGGGTATGTTTATTGTCCAACATCAAACCAGAAATATTCAGCTTGTATAAAAGACACTAAATGTTAGAGTAACTCAGCGGGTGAGGAAACATCTCATGAGAACGTTTCGAGTCGAGACCTTTATTTGAACTGTTTTTAATAGAGGAGCAAAAGCTGTAAGAGAGCTTGGGATGGGACAAAGCCAGGGACGTTTTCCCCTCTCCCCTGACTAGTCTGAAGAAGAGTCTTGACCCGCAACGTCACCCATTCCTTCTTTCCAGAGATGCTGCCTGTCCCGCAGCTACTCCAGCATTTTTGTCTATCCAAGGAAGTGATAGGTGGATCAAAGAGTAGGAGAGCAGCAGAATCTTTGAGGGGGAGCAACGAGTGAGGGTCTCGCAGAACTCCCATTGGAGTGAGGAGAACTTCTTCAAAGTAGACATAATTGGAGGAGAGTCCAAACTGCAGCGAGTTTTTTGAGTCTACATCTCCTCGGCATCTGCAGTGCCTTGTGTCTACAATATTCACCTTAAAGGGCCTGTTCCACCAGCATGCGATAGCATGCGTCTAGCGCCGACCAAACGTGGTCGCTTGAGGAGTACGGCCTCGCGGGGCCGGTCCCATTTCGATCGGCGGAGGCATATGGAGTTGTGCGGGGCTGGACCCGACATCGCGCGGGGCTCCAAAAATCTTGCACTGTCCGAAACTCCTGCGCGACAACGGCCTGTCAGCCCGCTGCCGCATTGAGGCCGTACGCATCGCCTCGACAGGCGTACGCAGCGTCTCGACACTGTACATAGCGTCTTGACGGTGTACGCCTAGTGCGTGGCATTGCGTGATGACGTCACCGCCCGACATGCCGTTGCATGATGACATCACCGCCCGACGCCGTGCGACGTCCAAATTTAGTCGGCCCGCCTCCTGCCCAGCTGATTGGTGAGTATAATGTCGGGACCAGCCCCGCACAACTCCATACGCCTCTGCGGTTCAAATTGGGACCGGCACCACGAGGCCTTACGCCTCAAGCGACCACGTTTGGTCGTGCTAGACGCATGCAATTGCATGCTGGTGGGACAGGCCCTTTAGTTATTTCACTCCATTGTGATGGAGATGAAGGAAGCTTCCAGACCAGACTTATTTTAACACATAACACATTAAGCATGGCTATCGACATATTTATTTGTCTATCAATTATTCGATTCTTTATGTACTCGAGAAAGCCAACTCTCATAACACTAATTTTGAGTGTCTATGTTTTTCGTCCTCAGAAGATTTTGGACCATCAATTTGAATTACAGTGTCCCAGCCAAGATGTTTGAATATTCAGAGGTATCCTGGCAGCTACAGCATGCTCCCATTATAAATATGTAATTCTGCAAAATTACTTGTCCACACTCAAAACGGTAAAGTTTAGTAGTTAATTATGGCCATCAAATCTGTATTTATTTTATCTCTATTTGCTTTGCTGTCACCTTCTCCTAGCTAACAATGACCTATTCTACATTTTCCTTGACCTCATCTCTTTTGATGTCTTATTTTCACACACCTTACTTACCCTTCCTTATCTCTGTGTCTCCCTCTCCCCGGTCTCTCAGTCTGAAGAAGGGTCGACCCGAAACATCACCCATTCCTTCTATCCAGAGATGCTGCCTGTCCCGCTGAGTTACTCCAGCATTTTCTATCTATCTTTGGTGTAAACCAGCATCTGCAGTTCCTTCCTACACATTTAATCATTTATTGTTGACTTTGATTTTGAAACATATAAATTCAATGTACTGTGAGTGTGAGGGTTCTACAGATGTGGTCTCCAAGGGAATGTTGGTTTCTCTTGATGAATAAAGACTTTTATATAAATCAGCTTCAGACTCAGTTCTAAAGGTCACACCACTAACCTGCAATCAGCCCAGTGTTGCAGGAATTATTGCTGGTATGTCAACGTTTCCTGATGCATCAATGATTTAGAGCAATATAGAAAATGTACTGTTGCAAAATTTTCAGAACATTCGTTTAAGGTGGGGTGTATAGGAAGGAACTGCAGATGCTGGTTTCAACCAAAGATAGACACAAAAAGCTGGAGTAACTCAGCGGGACATGTAGCATCACTGGAGAGAAGGAATGGGTGATGTTTAGGGTCGAGACCCTTCTTCAGTCTGAGAGTAAGGGGAGAGGGATCTGAAGATGAAGATGCTGCCTGTCCCGCTGAGTTACTCCAGCTTTTTTTGTGTCTATCTTCGTTCTATAGGTGGGGGTTGGGGCTGAGGAGATAAGTTGTAAGTAAGATAGGAACGTCCACTGGGATGATAATGGGCATTGAGGTATCATATTATGATTATGAGGGAATTATGAGATTATAGACCACCAGGTGCGCCGGGGAGATGTCAGCCCTGCCAGCAGTCTGTTCGTTTTTGCTTTCTTTTTGTTATTTTTTAGTGCGTTAAAAGTTTGTTTTAATGGTCTTCGGTGTGTTTTATGTGGGGATGGGGGGAGGGGATCGGGGGAAAACTTTTCTCGGGAGAGGCTAGTCTGGAGCTCCAATGCCGCGGAAGGCTCGACCAGCCCCAATGTGAGGTTCCATCGCCCAGCGCGGGGGAGCTGACATTCCGCCGACGCGGGAGCAGATCGCCTCGACGCGGAGAGCCAAAACGCTGAAGGCTACGGGAGTCAAGACCGTCCCATCAACGGACAGCACGAGGCCCCCGACCGATGAAGAACAAAAGAACAAAAGGAAGGTTGAAATTTACCATCACAGTGAGGAATGTGTAGGAGTCACTGTGGTGGATGTTCATGTTAAAATGTGTTTTTGAGTGATTTGTTGCTTTTAATTGTATGACTGACCTGGCCAATGAAATTCGCATATGGGCATGGTCTCAGAATAAGGGAGGCACCCATTTGAGACTGTGATTGAGAAATAATTTATTCTCTAAATCTTTGGAACTTCTTACTCTCTAACTCTTTGGAACTCCTTACTCCAGAAAGCAGTAGAGGCTAAATCCTTGATTGTATTCAAAGCTGAGATCGATAGATTTTTAATCAGGGAAGTATAATGGGGTTAGAATGGAAAGGTGGCTTGAGAAAAGGTGGGCCAGTCATGAGCCAGATAAGATTGCAGTACACTCAAGGCGCTGGATGACCTACATTGGTTTTGTTTCTTATTATAGTTTGGTCATGGGTTATGGATGAGGGGAAAACCTTGAGATGTCACGAAGTAAATCACTTCTCTGGCTCACTTACTTGCTCATGCACTGTGTTTATTGGTCTGGTCCTATTAAATTCTGGTAAATGCTACCCTGAGGGTGTTGATGGTGGGAGATTTGGAAATTGTAATGCCATCAAATATCAAGAGTAGGTGGTTAGACAGTCTCTTGTTGGAGATAGTTATTGCCTGGTTTAGGTGCCCCTCCTCTAACCTCATCTACACCATCCAGTGCCCCGGTGTAGCCTCCTGTACATTGGTGAGACCACCACAGACTCAGTGATTGCTTTGCCGAATGTTTGCACTCGGATCGCTAAAGCCAACTGGATCTCCCGTTGCCAATCATTTTAACTCCCCTTCCCATTCCCATACTCAACTTTCTGTCCTGGGTTCTTGGTTCTTCTTGGTTCTTGGTCCTCCAAAATATTCCAAATGGAATTTAAACTGGAGGTGGCGGAGGGTGGACTTAAGCAAAAAAGGGTCCTTGGAGAAGAAGAGCTACCTTAAATGTAGTTGCGCCTGGTTGGGTAACTATGGTAGGGTGAAGACTATTCCGTGCTTTAATTGTGCAGGGGAAGAATGCTGCACACATGGGATAGACTCTTCCAGGCAGAACCGCCTTTTTGATCACGGCCGTTCCCCTGCCAGGTAAGTGGGCCTCATGTGGGTCTCCTCCATTGCCAGAGTGAGGCCTCATGCAAACTGAACAGCATCCCATATTATGCTTGGGTAGCTTAAATTGATTTCTCCAATTCCAAATAACTAACCCACAAACAGCCCTCTTCCTCCTCCCTTTTCTCCCCATGTTGTCGTGAATTTGGAGAATTATAAGGAAGACTAGACTAAGTGGGACCCGTTGGGTCCCAGCATCACACGGGAGGGCGGGTCACCAACGCAATATTCCACCTCTCCACCAATTCCAATAATGCTCTCCTGTGGGGGGGGGGGGGGGGGGGGGCTGCTTTTTGCGCTAGTTGGGGTGTTGCGGGCCCGAAGGAACTGGTTTCCAGAGGGCTAGTATAGACATTGTGGGCCGTATGCATGCTTGGGCAGGCATCCAACTGATGCAACAAATCTAAAAGCCAAGCCAAGGCTAACAATTGGGCTGCAGCCACCCGACAAACAAAATTCATTTTGTGAACACAAACTTTTAAAAAAGGGCTGCAGCCACTTTACAGCCGCATTGAGGGGACTCACCGTGGAGGAGATGTGCCTTCAGTGTTATTCACAGCTCAGTGAGCTGTGACCCTCTCGCTTCCTGGTTCTGGCAGAGACTGAGTGAGGCACGACACTCCCTGGTTTTATAATCCCTCCCCCTGCCGCCAGCGAGGGCAGCAGAGAGAATGGGGAATTTTGTAAAAACATTAATATCTCTCTCATTTTTCATCGACGGAAAAAAATCCTCCGCACTCATAAGACAAAGAGGAAAGGTTACATTAATGGCGGAGGGGTACTGCTTGTGAATGCGCTTAGGCGATATTTTGGGCGAATACAGGTGGATGGGTTGCAAAAATGTGCCGTAGGTGAATTTCATTAGCAAACTAGTAACAGAGCCGCCTAAGTGGGACAGGCCCATAACGGGTTCCCGATGTACATTGCTAAACAAAACCGATTAAAAGTTGTTCGATGAACTCACCATGATTCTCTCGGAAATCGCAGGTAATGTTCAAAAGCAGTCAAGATCTTTATTCTCGATTTAGTAATTTATACAAGTTTTGAGTAGAATTTCATTTGATTAATAGGGCTTTATTCTTTAGAGCTCAGAAGGTTAATACTGGGGAAGCATGATGGGGATAATGGCCGAGAGATGTAGTTACATGATTAGCTAAAACTGACAGAATTCTGCTGAGAAGTGTGGGCTTTTTCTTATTATTGAGGTGGTGGAGGGGAGAGGATAGTCCTTTGCAGTTCTGTCCAGGTTCTTATCTGGTGCACAGGTATATGGGACTAGGGGAGAATACGTGTTCAGCACGGACTAGAAGGGTCGAGATGGCCTGTTTCCGTGCTGTAATTGTTATATGGTTATATGGTTTATATTATGATTTAAGCTCTTACCCCTGAACTTCACAGCGAACTCTCTGGGCTACTGCTCTTACAATTTAACCACATAATTATTAAAGCACTAGGTAGATTAAACATATATACTTATGTTTAGAGTTTAGAGTTACTCCAACATTTTGTGTCTACCTTCGATTTAAACCAGCATTCCCAGTTCTCTCCTATACTTATGTTTATTCAGATTTCCTTCATTAGTTTGGAAATAGCAACATTTGCAGAATTTTTCTCACAAAATTTTTTTTATTTTACTTCGGACTCACATGAGTGACTACGTAAAGACCACGTCCAGCCCGCATGCGCGACATGAGCGTTCACGCAGTGCAACAGCGATGAACGGGAGTACGGGCGCTCCCGCTACAAGCTTGAAAGAACGGACCGTCAGGTAAGTACTTACTCACAGGTTCGAATTGACAAACTTTGCTCTTCTTTGTGCACCAGATTGAAAGCTGGAAAGAGCAAAGCAGCTCAGGGAAAAACCGCCCCCGTTCGACTCCAGGGAAGGAGCGTTCCGTCAGTGGGGGGGGCGAGGAGCGGCACCTGGACCGCACACGCTGCGGTCCACAGACACGGGTACCGAGCCGAGCCCAGTCCGCTAGCGCTGCCTGACCAACAGCAGCGGACTGGAGGCAAATCAAAACTCTGACCGGCCGGTAATCCCTGCATACTCCGACAAGGAGACTCGCCGCGACAACGACAGAGGCAGCCGCCTGAGCAAAGTTGGCGACCAATCACAGCGGGCTGGAGACAGACACACGGAAGATGGACAGGCTGGCTCAATCAGCAGAGCCGGCACTGCAAATTACCGCCCGAGAGCAAGAAAGTGGCTGTTTCCAAGCCTTAGAGAAGGGTCATGGAGTAAAAACTCCAGCGAGACTTGCCTCGGGAGCTGGGACAAGCTCGCCAAGGGAGCACAAACACTCCCGCTCCAGTGCACTAACAGCACTGGCCATGGCATCTCCCTCATCAGAGGGGATCGTTGGCGACCAGGGCTGGGCTGGTCAAGAAGAAGGGTCACTGGCTGAACAACATCAGGAGTACGCTTGAGGTACTGGACCAGGAAGAGCTGCTGGGTGTGAGATACCGCTACGTGGCTACACCACGAGCGAGAATGCCGTTACAGCCTAATCTGGTGGCCAGGCTACTACCTGTCCATTAAAACCTCTCCAAGACAGGTAGTCATGAGGCGTTGGACTTTATCACGCATCCCAAAAATTGCATTTGCTCAAAGTGCCTACCATTACTGGGGGTACATTGAGCAGGGCATTTAAAACCCAAACTTAAAATTGCCATATTGACACCTCTGACGTTGGCTATCATTTTGCATGCTCATTCCAGAGGGGCAGGGTAGAATGGCAAAACACCCTGACCCTACTGTACAACACAGTATGTGATCCGTAACCTCTAGAAGGAAGTCATAAAACCTGCCCTCAACCTAAAAAAATTCACAGGACTGTGAGAACGCCGACCTCAGAACCACAGATCCTGCTATCTGGCAAAGTTACCAAATCAAGCATAAAAACTGGATGAAGTATCCAAGATATTCGGCTTCATGAGGGCAGGACCTGGAATGAGCAAACCACACAAAACCAGACAGCAGTACCTCCATGCATCCACCAGTAGGCATCTACTTCATGGTACTGGTGAAAGCTCGGAGCCCGCATGCCATTCCCGCAAGTCTTTCAGGACAGGGCCCAGAGCGGGCCCCATGGAAAATGCACCACCCCACAACAACACCACCCCGACAGTCAAGGAACCAGAAAGCAAAGGATGAACACCACCAAAACAACAGTGGAGGTAGGTGAGTCTGGTTTCCACCATCACATTAAGGTGTGGGAATTCTGCTAACAGGGGGAGGGAAACGACACCAGTTAATGAAACTATCACACTTGGTAGTTATATACCGAAAAGTATTCAAGGATAAGTTTACCACCAATTCAGCATGCACCTCAAAGGGGGTTCACCCTCTCACTAAAAAGAGAACATGAGGGACAAGCTGAACTGGAGAAGTTACATACAAAGGGATCATAAAGAAGTCTAAATATGAACCTTTGGAATTTGTGTTAAATTTACTAAAACCAAATAAAATGGTGAATGTCGCACCATCATTGACTTAACCACATTGAATGCTTTCGTCAGGTATACACACATTAATGGGAAACGTTTGCAACTGCCAAACAATGGATTTCTAGGATACTTTATGGTAAGCATCGAATAATGGATGCATACTGTTCAAATGCCCATCCATAAGATCATCGAAGATACCTAAAAAGTTACCTGGATGAGGTAACAATGGCAGCACAAATTATAGATTAATGAGCTAATATGAGTCAAAACTGTTTCTAAGAAATTTAAATCAGCCCTGACTCTTAAGGAACATGTTGTCATGGCATATCTCGATGATATTAACAAATAGACAAAACCATGGAGTTAGCTAATTCAGCAGCATTAGCTACTAAAAACAAATTAAATGGTAACAACCAACTGACCATACAACTAGTGTTTAAGAAGGAACTGCAGATGCTGGAGAATCGAAGGTTACACAAAAAAGCTGGAGAAACTCAGCGGGTGCAGCAGCATCTATGGTGCGAAGGAAATAGGCAATGTTTTGGCCCGACCATACAACTAAGTGGCAAGACTAATTGGGAACAGTAGCAACATTATCAGCTACTCAACTTGGACCTCTGCATTAGAGCAAAGGTGCTAGCGGTTAATCAAACATACAGGTCACTTTGACTGATCCATGAAATCGCAATTTTTCAGACCTATAATGATGGAAAGAGAACATAGGGGTAGTACCAGTTCCATCATTTGTCAATAAACTCATATCCAGAACAGGTGGCAGATGGACTAATCTAGAGTCATCACTACTACAGACACTGCACATAAAACCTAGTTGGAAATGTTGGGTGCATTCTATGGGTTAACAAGCATATTGTTAAAAAATGTACCATTTTGCATGTTCGTTTACAATTTGACACATCACAATGGTGGCCTATACTAACCACATGGGCGGGATAAAATCGATATCTTATGACAATTTGATCAATACAATCTGGTAATGGTGTGTCGACAAACATATTTTGCTATCAGCAACTTACCTACCAGGCAAGCTAAATACTGTGGCAGCCTCATCAGTTAAGTACTACGCAAAATACAGATGAACTTTACTTCTAACGTTGGTAGTACCGACTGGTCTACACAGCCATGGTTCCCAGTGGTCCTTGACAGGGTCATTGAAACCCATGACCATTTCCAGCAGACCAGTTTTCACTGATCCACCCTGTATCAGAAGAAAGTCACCCATGCCATGACATAATAAGCACTGGGTTGCAAATTCCAAAAAGACCTTCTGATGAACCTGGGACTGTCAAATAGGACCATGGACACGACGACAGCATCTCACCGACTTCCATATCTCTCCAGTATAAGAAATTGGGAACATACTGCTCAAGAACAGAAACCTACTATCAACCACTTCTATCTGGTGGGGAGGGTGATGGTGCTATACGCACACGCTCGGGTCGGGTTGTCAAACCTCCTGTCCGCTACGGTGATTTCGCCTGAATTTGCATGTGTTGTATAATCACACTGCCACTGTTCTAACTTCAATTTCAGATTTCTAAGGGAAAGGATGTAGATGGTTTATGCATACAACCTATAATGTAGCTACCTCAATACCACTAACCACGCCTTAGTCATCTCAGTATAACTGTGATATCCTCCCCTTGCTCCTCCCTTGGTTCCAATACGCCTGAAGACTAGATGCAGTCAGTACTGGGACGTGCTTCACATGTGCCTTTACTAAATGCTCAGTAAAGTTACAGTGTGTCAGACTTAACTTCTTTACAGGACGTATTATGGAATTCCGGGCGTACCCACCTGACCATCTTTATGTGTCATGACTCACCTTCTACAATACCAACACAACCTAAAATTCCCGAGGAAGACGCCAAGCACAATGGGTCAGCCACTAGTAAACCGCTGGGTCAGGGTACCGAGCCAAACCATCTCTAGATGGCTTAAACAAGTATTGGGAGCTGCTGGAGTGGATACCGATATTTACACATCTCACTCCACCAGAGCAGCATCCACATCAGCGGCTAAACAGTATGGATGTGCCATTGGACCTACCCTGATAACAGCAGGATGGTCCATGGAAAGAATGTTTTAACATTCTACAACTAGACATTATAAAACCTGTTTCAATTGCAGAGAGAATTTTAGACGCTGCAAAAAATATATAATTTAAGCCCGGGGATAGCGTTAATTTCTTTGTTATTATTGTTAAATAATACCATTGTTGTTTTGCAAACAGATTCATGTTTGATTACAATAACATACTTCCTCCCTTGGATGACTTCGGCAGCGAGTGAAGTATGGACTGTTACACAGTTTCAAATCACAGAGCTTTAAAATCTTCACGTAGTCACTCACGTGACTCCAAAGTAAAATAGTAAGATTAAACGAGAACTTACCAGTTCAAAGTTTGATCTGTATTTTATGAGGAGTTACGATGAGGGATTACGTGCCCTCCGCTCCCAGCCTCAATTATAGAGATCAACTGGTAATTTAGTTCTCCTTATCTTTACTATGTTTATTTCAATTACTGTGTTGTTTTCTGTGATTCCACACCGCTGATTTGAAGTATGTCACATATGCGTGCTGGACGGGGTCTTCACGTAATCCCTCATCGTACCTCCTCATAAAATACAGATCAAACTTCGAACTGGTAAGTTCTCATTTAATCTTACTATTAGATAGTGTTATCATTAAAAAAAATTCTACTTGAGAGTGCAAGCATTGGACATGTTGTGCTAAGTTTCCCTTCACCAGTCTTCTTTTCTTTCATTTAATCCTTACAAAAAAGGATGTTATTTGCAGTCTCAATAATCTTCAATCATAAAGCTATTCCAAATTCAATGTCAAATATGAAACAGGGATGAAGATAATAATTTAATAAATATGTCAGAAAATGGAAATAAAACTTATTTCTGTAATAATTTTCCTATGTGGATGATACGTTGGTAAGTCAGAAAAGTATGCATTTCCGCAGAAGAGTTAAGTCAAGAGTCAAGAGAGTTTTATTGTCATGTGTCCCGGACGGGACAATGAAATTCTTAGTTGCTGCAGCACAACAGAATATATGAATATGTAAACATTGTATATAACGGGGAAAAAAATAAAAAGTTCAATAAATAACAAATATAGTTCAAATAACAAATAATAATAGTCTTTTGCAGATCAGAGCTCATAGCTTATTTGTTGTGTTTAATAGCCTGATGGCTGTGGGAAGGAAACTGTTCCTGAACCTGGACATTACAGTCTTCAGGCTCCTGTACCTCTTTCCTGATGGCAGTGGTGAGATGAGTGTGTGACCAGGATGGTGTGGGTCCTTGATGATTTTGGCTGCCTTTTAGAGGCAGCGACTACGATAGATCCCTTCGAAGGTGGGGAGGTCAAAGCCAGTGATGGACTGGGCATAAAAAATATATACTCAGTAATTTCCTACGAAGCAGACAATGGAAACATTTGTGCTTAATCAGTATCCAAACTTGAGTGTCAATGGTAGGTTCAGATTGGTGCAGTAACCTGTAAATCAATGTATTTGCTTTTCATTTTATCATTTTCTCCAAGCCATAGTTTTCATAATACATCACAAATAATGTATTATGTGAACACTCCAACAAGGCTTAAGAAGAAGAAAATGTTTATCCAATTAATTCCTGAGATGGGAAGATTTTTAATTGATGAGAGAGTGTGTAGATTAAGCATGCATTCATGAGAATATAAAAGAAAGGTGATTGACCACATCGGAACATACAAAATTATTACATGTTTGACAGGGTAAGTGTATGGATGTCGTATCCCCTGGCTGGGGTGTCTTGAAACAAAGCTTAGTCTGAAAATAGGGGGTCAGCCATTCAGATTGGAAGGAGAGCAAATCATTTGCATCAAAGAGGCGTCTGAGGCTTATTCGGATAAATATTTGGATGTTAAGGAAATCAGAGGATATGGGATTCATTCAGGAAAAAGTAGTACAGTCCTTGTACAGTAGAGACAACAAGAGGGGCTGAGTGGCCTATTCGTGTTTCTGCTTCTTATGTAAAAATAGTTGTTGGAATATTAGTTTTCTTTAATGAAATTTGTATTTTATTGTATGTGGTCTTTTGGGATTCCAATAACGACTGGAGATCTTCCAAAAAAAAAAACTTTAATTACAGTAAAGCTACTTCTCTAACAAATTGAGAAATTCAATATCTTTGTGTGTCACTCAAATCTTACTGGTTTCATTGCCAGCACACTCACTGTCACAATGTATTATTTATGAGTGCTCTTAGCAAGGTTAGTGTATATTTCAGTACGGCAGCTCTGTAAATAAAACTGTCAATAAAAGGGAAGATATATCCAACAAATCTTAGGACAAAAGAATATCATCCAAACCCTGAACCTACCATGTTTGTTGATTGCCTCTAGCGTCTTTATGCAGGCTCTCTTAAATTTTTGCCAAGGGAATTGGATTTTCTGGTTAGTAACAAGTGTCTATTTCAGTGCTAAGGCAACTAAATTGCATTGATTCATTAATTTAAGTATACCAAACAAGTTAATCTAATAAAAAATAAGTCAGGTGTACAAAACTGGACAATGTTTGCAATAACTATTTTGATCTTAATGTAGCATGACTTTTTTTTAATTTGATGATTTATTTTCTTTCAAAGTACTTTCAAAGGTTCAAAATGTTCTTGGAGTCTTGATAGGGTCTAGATTGAAATATCTTTTAAATTGTATTTCCACCATCAGGGTGAAACTAATTATAAATTTGCAGTAAGGTGGCGCAGCAGTAGAGTTGCAGCCTTACAGCGCTTGCAGCAGCAGTTCGATCCCCGCTACAGGTGCTGTCTATATGGAGTTTATACTTACTCCCTGTGACCTTGTGGATTTTCTCTGAGATCTTCGGTTTCCTCCAACACTCCAAAGACGTACAGGTTTGTAAGTTAATTGGCTTGGTATAAGTGTCAATTGTCCCTAGTGTGTGTAGGATAATGTTAATGTGTGGGGGTCGCTGGTTGGTGCGGACTCGGTGGACCGGAGTGCCGCTGTAACTCTAAACTGAAAAAACAAAAACCTCGTTATCCAAAAAGGTCAATGAATGCCTTTTGCAAGGTGAAAAATATTAAAAATATCCTGGACCAATGCCTTTTCAATGGTCAGAGTGGCAAACCCCCAATATAGCCTACATTTAGATAATTACTGTTTTGTTACCCTTACCAACATTTTAGGTATAAAAATAGATTATTTATGCTTCAGGATGTACTTGTTGTGAAATGTTCTTGTTAGCTACTTATCCAACTATAAGAATAGGGGGAATTGTGGTTGCCTAATTCTTCTTATCAACGTATTATGAAAATAAATATCTCTCTCCACATTTCATTGTAATAAGAATTAATGGTATGTTGAAATGTGGAAAGCAATTAGTTCCCTTGTGTAAAATTAAAGACTTGAGATTTTAGATTTAACTATTTTTTTTTGTTTTTTATTCTCTTCTGTCATTGGTGAAGAAACATAGAAACATAGAAATTAGGTGCAGGAGTAGGCCATTCGGCCCTTCGAGCCTGCACCGCCATTCAATATGATCATGGCTGATCATCCAACTCAGTATCCCGTACCTGCCTTCTCTCCATACCCTCTGATCCCCATAGCCACAAGGGCCACATCTAACTCCCTCTTAAATATAGCCAATGAACTGGCCTCGACTACCCTCTGCGGCAGAGAGTTCCAGAGATTCACCACTCTCTGTGTGAAAAAAGTTCTTCTCATCTCGGTTTTAAAGGATTTCCCCCTTATCCTTAAGCTGTGACCCCTTGTCCTGGACTTCCCCAACATCGGGAGAAATCTTCCTGCATCTAGCCTGTCCAACTCCTTAAGAATTTTGTAAGTTTCTATAAGATCCCCTCTCAATCTCCTAAATTCTAGAGAGTATAAACCAAGTCTATCCAGTCTTTCTTCATAAGACAGTCCTGACATCCCAGGAATCAGTCTGGTGAACCTTCTCTGCACTCCCTCTATGGCAATAATGTCCTTCCACAGATTTGGAGACCAAAACTGTACGCAATACGCCAGGTGTGGTCTCACCAAGACCCTGTACAACTGCAGTAGAACCTCCCTGCTCCTATACTCAAATCCTTTTGCTATGAAAGCTAACATACCATTCACTTTCTTCACTGCCTGCTGCACCTGCATGCCTACTTTCAATGACTGGTGTACCATGACACCCAGGTCTTGCTGCATCTCCCCTTTTCCTAGTCGGCCACCATTTAGATAATAGTCTGCTTTCCTGTTTTTGCCACCAAAATGGATAACCTCACATTTATCCACATTATACTGCATCTGCCAAACATTTGCCCACTCACCCAGCCTATCCAAGTCACCTTGCAGTCTCCTAGCATCCTCCTCACAGCTAACACTGCCCCCCAGCTTAGTGTCATCCGCAAACTTGGAGATATTGTTTCAATTCCCTCATCCAGATCATTAATATATATTGTAAATAGCTGGGGTCCCAGCACTGAGCCTTGCGGTACCCCACTAGTCACTGCCTGCCATTGTGAAAAGGACCCGTTTACTCCTACTCCTTGCTTCCTGTTTGCCAGCCAGTTCTCTATCCACATCAATACTGAACCCCCAATGCCGTGTGCTTTAAGTTTGTATACTAATCTCTTATGTGGGACCTTGTCAAAAGCCTTCTGGAAGTCCAGATACACCACATCCACTGGTTCTCCCCTATCCACGCTACTAGTTACATCCTCGAAAAATTCTATAAGATTCGTCAGACATGATTTACCTTTCGAAAATCCATGCTGACTTTGTCCAATGATTTCACCACTTTCCAAATGTGCTGCTATCCCATCTTTAATAACTGACTCTAGCAGTTTCCCCACTACCGATGTTAGACTAACTGGTCTGTAATTCCCCGTTTTCTCTCTCCCTCCCCTCTTAAAAGTGGGGTTACGTTTGCTACCCGCCAATCCTCAGGAACTACTCCAGAATCTAAAGAGTTTTGAAAGATTATTACTAATGCATCCACTATTTCTGGAGCTACTTCCTTAAGTACTCTGGGATGCAGCCTATCTGGCCCTGGGGATTTATCGGCCTTTAATCCATTCAATTTACCCAACACTACTTCCCGGCTAACCTGGATTTCACTCAATTCCTCCAACTCCTTTGACCCGCGGTCCCCTACTATTTCCAGCAATTATTTATGTCTTCCTTAGTGAAGACGGAACCAAAGTAGTTATTCAATTGGTCCGCCATATCCTTGTTCCCCATGATCAACTCACCTGTTTCTGACTGCAAGGGACCTACATTTGTTTTAACTAATCTCTTTCTTTTCACATATCTATAAAAACTTTTGCAGTCAGTTTTTATGTTCCCTGCCAGTTTTCTTTCATAATCTATTTTTCCTTTCCTAATTAAGCCCTTCGTCCTCCTCTGCTGGTCTCTGAATTTCTCCCAGTCCTCCGGTATGCTGCTTTGTCTGGCTAATTTGTACGCATCATCCTTCGCTTTGATACTATCCCTGATTTCCCTTGTTATCCACGGATGTACTACCTACCCTGATTTATTCTTTTGCCAAACTGGGAAGAACAATTTTTGTAGTTCATCCATGGAGTCTTTAAATGTCTTCCATTGCATATCCACCGTCAACCCTTTTAGAATTAATTGCCAGTCAATCTTGGCCAATTCACGTCTCATACCCTCAAAGTTACCTTTCTTTAAGTTCAGAACCATTGTTTCTGAATTAACAATGTCACTCTCCATCCTAATGAAGAACTCAACCATATTATGGTCACTCTTGCCCAAGGGGCACGTACAACAAGACTGCTAACTAACCCTTCCTCATTACTAAATACCCAGTCTAAAATAGCCTGCTCTCTCGTTGGTTCCTCTACATGTTGATTTAGATAACTATCCCGCATACATTCCAAGAAATCCTCTTCCTCAGAACCCCTGCCAATTTGATTCACCCAATCTCTATGTAGATTGAAGTCACCCATTATAACTTTATAACAAAAGGCTTGGTTTAGTGACGTTTCTATTCTTTTGCTTTGTGGCATTCAGTGGAGAAATGTACTCTGACTGCTGACGAGAGACACTGCAAAATTACCCTGTTAAAATTCATATATTTTTGGCTGCTTGGATGTAAAGATATGTGCTCTCATTTCATTGTACTTACAGCATACATTCAATTTTCCTTGGTGATTTAATTGGGAGGGACTATATTTCCTCCTTATACAATGAAGCTGAGCATGCAAATTAATCCAATGACTAGCTGCTGCTAATGAAAGTGTTGCCGACACCATTATTCCCATGGAGCCATGCTGTGAGTTAGCAATTAAATACAGATTTTTTTTTTCTGCACTGCTCACAGGGTATCTGCATAATATTTCATATGTGGTTTGACTTTGCTTCACTCTGCCATGTGCAATTATAACCTGTTGTGCCCTGCAGAATCTTGTTATCCAAAAAGGCAGAACATGACTTCAAGGTTGGTAGAGGAGTGGCAGGTGAAGGAGTGAGTGAGTGCGGGGATTGGCCGAGGAATTTAATTAGCAAATTGGTAAGTTAGCAAAATGGGGGAGCGGCCTTGTCGAGGGAAGTGCCTTGTGAGAAAACTGCAAGACTTTGGCGAGAGAGAGTGCTTTGTGAGAAAAGTGCAAGTCTTTGGCTCAAGAGTCTTTGGTGAGGAGGCCGTGAGTAGACTACGCCAAAAGTTGGACGCAGTGAAGAAATGACAGGTGGGCTGATTCAGTGTGATGCTTGCAGGATGTGGGAGGTCAGGGAAACTGGTGGTGCTTCTGGCTGCTACAACTGTGGAAAGTGTGTCCAGGTTCAGCTCCTGAAGGTTGGGGAACTGGAGAGGCAACTGGATGACCCTAGGTTCATCTATTATCTAAATGGTGGCCGATTGGGAAAGGGGGAGATGCAGCGAGACCTGGGTGTCATGGTACACCAGTCATTGAAGGTAGGCATGCAGGTGCAGCAGGCAGTAAAGAAAGCCAATGGTATGTTAGCTTTCATTGCAAAAGGATTTGAGTATAGGAGCAGGGAGGTTCTACTGCAGTTGTACAGGGTCTTGGTGAGACCACACCTGGAGTATTGCGTACAGTTTTGGTCTCCAAATCTGAGGAAGGACATTATTGCCATAGAGGGAGTGCAGAGACGGTGCACCAGACTGATTCCTGGGATGTCAGGACTGTCTTATGAAGAAAGACTGGATAGACTTGGTTTATACTCTCTAGAATTTAGGAGATTGAGAGGGGATCTTATAGAAACCTACAAAATTCTTAAGGGGTTGGACAGGCTAGATGCAGGAAGATTGTTCCCGATGTTGGGGAAGTCCAGGACAAGGGGTCACAGCTTAAGGATAAGGGGGAAATCCTTTAAAACCGAGATGAGAAAAACTTTTTTCACACAGAGTGGTGAATCTCTGGAACTCTCTGCCACAGAGGGTAGTTGAGGCCAGTTCATTGGCTATATTTAAGAGGGAGTTAGATGTGGCCCTTGTGGCTAAGGGGATCAGGGGGTATGGAGAGAAGGCAGGTACGGGATACTGAGTTGGATGATCAGCCATGATCATATTGAATGGCGGTGCAGGCTCGAAGGGCCGAATGGCCTACTCCTGCACCTAATTTCTACGTTTCTATGTTTCTATTGGGGAAAACGGGAGGTTCCTGGACAGGACCTACAGCGAGATCGTTACACCGAAGATAACGGAAGAGAGAAGGTGGGTGATGATACAGAAGGGAAGGAAGCTTGGAGTACAGGAGACCCCGGGGGATGTACCTCTTGAAAACAGGTTCACCCTCTTGGAAGCTGTCGGGATAGAAGGCATTGCAATTCTGAGCTGCGGACATGTCTGCGAGTCAAAACGTTGCGCTGAAGCAAAGCTGAAGAAACAGATGTCAGACAGAGCCATGGTAGTCGGAGACTCCATCGTGAGAGGTACAGACAGGAGTTTCTGCTGCAACAGGGGACTCCACAGTGACAGACAGGGGTTACTGCGGCAACAGGTGGGATTCAAGGATGGTGTGTCGCCTCCCTGGTGCCAGGGTCCAGGACATCACGGACCGATTCCAAAGCATCCTTAAGAGTGAAAGTGAGCAGCTGGAAATTGTAGTGTATGTTGGCACAAATGACGTCAGGAAGAAGAGGAAAGAGATACTTCAGTGGGACTTTAGAGAGCTCGGAAGAAGGCTGAAAAGCTGGACCTCCAGGGTGGTTATCTCCAGTTTGCTTCCAGTTCCTCATGCTGGTGTGGGCAGGAACAGGTAGATAGGGGATCTGAATGTGTGGCTGAGGAGCTGGTGCTGGGGGCAAGATTTAGATTCTTAGACCACTGGGATCTGTTTTGGGGTAAGGGTGAATTGTACAAAAGGGACAGACGGGTTGTACCTTAACATGCGGGGGACCAGCATTCTGGCAGGCAGGTTTGCCACTGCTACACGGGTGGGGGGAACTAAATAGTGGGGGAGGGGGGGGGGGGGGGGGGGGGGGGGGGGGGGGGGGGGGGGGGGGGGGGGGGGGGGGGGGGGGGGAAGGGGGGGAAATAGATTGGAAATATAAGGATGGAGTTAAACGGAAAGAGAGTATAGGAAAAGTTAAGAAAGACACCAGAATTAACAGGACAGAAAGCTCATGAAGGGATAGGAGAGTATGGCCAAGTGAAATAGGAATCGATGTGAAAGGTGAGGTGAGTAATGGATTAAAAGTATTATATATGAATGCGTGAAGTATAAGAAGTAAAGTGGGTGAGCTTGAGGGCTAGAGATTGGTAGATATGACATTGTGGGGATTACAGAGACATGGCCTCAGGAGGATCAGGACTGGGAACTGAATATTCGGGGTTATACCTCCCAGAGAAAGGACAGGCAGGTGGGCAGAGGAGGTGGGGTAGATCTGTTGGTGAGGGATGAAATTCAGTCCCTTGCGAGGGGTGACATAGGGACTGACAATATAGAGTCACTGTGTATAGAATTGAGGAATTGTAAAGGTAACAAGATACTAATGGGTGTTATCTATAGGCCCCCAAACAGTAGCCTGGATAAAGGGTGCAAGTTGCAACAGGAGTTAAAATAGGCATGTAACAAAAGTAATGCCACTGTGATTATGGGAGATTTCAATATGCAAGTAGACTGGGAAAATCAGGTTGCTTCTGGACCCCAAGAAAATAAGTTTGTAGAGTGCCTCCGAAATGGATTCTTAGAGCAGCTTGTATCGGAGCCTACCAGAGAGAAGGCAATCCTGGATTTAGTGTTGTTTGATGAACCAGATTTAATAAGGGAACTTAAGGTAAAGGAACAGCTAGGAGATAGTGACCATAATATGATAAATTTTAATCTGCAATTTGAGAGCGAGAAGGTTAAATCAGAAGTGTTAGTGTTGCAGTTGAACAAAGGGGACTATGAAGGCATGAGAGAGGAGTTGGCCAAGGTAGACTGGAAAGGATCCAAGCAGGAATGATGGTGGAACAGCAATGGCAGGAATTTCTGGGCATAACCCAGAAGATGCAGGATCATTTCATTCCAAAGAGGAAGAAAGATTCTAAAGAGAGTAAGAGGCAACCGTGGCTGGCAAGGAAAGTTAGGGATGGAATAAAGCAACAAAAAAAGTGTATAACATAGCAAAGAGTAGCAGGAAGCCAGAGGATTGGGAAACTTTCAAAGATGAAGTACAAGGGTAAGCTGGCAAAGAATATGAAGAAGGATAGTAAAAGCTTCCTTAGGCATGTTAAGAGAAAAAGATTAATAAAGACAAATGTGGGTCTCTTGAACGCAGAAACAGATGAAATTATTATGGGGAACAATGAAATGGCAGAAGAGTTGAACAGGTACTTTGGTTCTGTCTTCACTAAGGAAGACACAAATAATCTTCCAGATGTACTAGAGTATAGAGGATCAAGAGATACAGAGGAACTGATATAAATTTGCATTAGGTGAGAAATAGTATTGTGTTGACTGCTGGAACTGAAGGTTGATAAATCCCCAGGGCCTGATGGCCCCATCCCAGGGTACTCAATGAGGTGACTCCAGAAAATGTTGACGCATTGGTGATCATTTTCCAATGTTCTATAAATTCAGCATCAGTTCCTGTGGATTGGAAGGTAGCTAATGTTATCCCACTTTTCATGAAAGGAGCGAGAGAGAACACAGGGAATTATAGACCAGTTAGCCTGACATTGGTGGTGGGGAAGATGCTGGAGTCAATTATTAAAGAAGTAATAAATGGCACTTGGATAGCGGTAAAAGGATTGGTCCAAGACAGCATGGATTTATGAAGGGGAAATCCTGCAGATGAATGGCAGATGCAGTACAATGTCGATAAATGTGAGGTTATCCACTTTGGCAGCAAGCACAATGAGGCAGATTATTATGTCAATGGTATCAGATTAGGAAAAAGGGAAGTGCAATGAAACCTTGGTGTTATTGTACGCCAGTCACTGAAAGGAAACATGAAGGTGCAGCAGGCAATGAAGAAAGCCATTGGCATAGAAACATAGAAACATAGAAACATAGAAATTAGGTGCAGGAGTAGGCCATTCGGCCCTTCGAGCCTGCACCGCCATTCAATATGATCATGGCTGATCATCCAACTCAGTATCCCGTACCTGCCTTCTCTCCATACCCCCTGATCCCATTAGCCAGAAGGGCCACATCTAATGGCTCGTTTTCACGGGGCGACTTGACGCAAGATGAAGCCAGAGTGGAGTGGTCGTGGTCAAGCACGATATCACACGATATAACGCGGGTAGAGTAAAGAGTTCCCACGGTACTCGGCAATTCTGTCATTTGTGCGAGTGACTTGTCCGTCTCCCGATCTTTCCCGAATGAACATCGTGGACTGTAGTGTAGTTAATCACGTGGCACAAATGATGTTACTTTGTTGTCACACACTATATTGGTTTTTTTCACCCGAGCTCTTTAATGAGCTGAAGAATAATCTGTGTTTTTTTAGACAAATGTTGTTTGGTGTGATGCACCTTCTCTCAATATGTGCAAGAAGTCGTCTTTTTATTTGGTCAAATATGAATAAAGACTGTGTCTCACATTGACCGTGATGATTGTGTTATTTTATGATCTACTGAGAGGTGAAACATTCAGTCTGAAGAAGGCTCTCGACCCGAAACGCCACCCGTTCCTTCTCTCCAGAGATGCTGCCTGTCCCGCTGAGTTGCTCCAAGCAACTGGTGTCTATCTTCAAAGGTCTGACCAGGACTGCTTCTCTCTCTCTCTCTCTCCCTCCCTTTCACACAGGCATGAATGGATGAACTCCACGGGCCAGGCAGCATCTACGGAGGGAAATGGACAGGCGACCCCTTCTTCAGGCTGCCTTATGTCTCTTCCCCCTCCCCCCCCCCCCCCCCCACCCCAACTCCCACCCACACACACGAATGCTGGAGAAACTCAGCGGGTGCAGCGGGGCCGAAACGTTGTCTATTTCCTTCACTCCATAGATGCTGCTGCACCCGCGGAGTTTCTCCAGCATTCGCGTGTGTGGGTGGGAGTTGGGGGGGAGGGGGTGGGGGGGGAGAGAGACATAAGGCAGCCTGAAGAATGGGTCGCCTGTCCATTTCCCTCCGTAAATGCTGCCTGGCCCACGGAGTTCCTCCATTCATGCCTGTGTGAGAGGGAGGGAGGGAGAGAGAGAGAGAGAGAGAGGCACACACAAGGTGCCTGTCCCGCTGAGTGGCTCCAAGCAACTGGTGTCTATCTTCAAATGTCTGACCAGGACTGCCTCTCTCTCTCTCTCTCTCTCTCTCTCTCTCTCCCTCTCCAGCATTTGTGTGTGTGGGTGGGAGTTGGGGGGGTAGAGAGATAAGGCAGCCTGAGAAAAAGCTTGCCTGTCAATTTCCCTCCGTAGATACTGCCTGGCCCGCGGAGTTCCTCCAGTTAGAAACTGCTTTCAGACAAAAAGAGACACACTGACATTAATTAAATGCTTGTTAGCTAGTTTTATTAGATTTGTATGTAAGTAGCAAACTGGCTGGATTCACTCTATCCAACTTCCGGGTTCACCGTTCGCAGGAGTTCCCACGGTGACCGCAAGAGTTACTACGGATATCGCACGGGACACTTCATTCATAAAATGTTGCAATGCTCAACCACAAGTGCACAAGACACTCTTGGACAAATTCAAACATGTTTGAATTTTCTCCCGAGTACCCAAGGTACACGATTACCTGCCGTTAGCGCCACGGTGGTCCACGAATGCCGTACTGTTACCGCGCGAGGTTCCCACGATGTCAAACTCTGGTTACCTCTTGCGTCAAGTCGCACCGTGAAAAGGGGGTTTAACTCCCTCTTAACTATAGCCAATGAACTGGCCTCAACTACCCTCTGTGACAGAGAGTTCCAGAGATTCACCACTCTCTCTGTGAAAAAAGTTATTCTCATCTCGGTTTTAAAGGATTACCCCCTCATCCTTAAGATGTGACCCCTTGTCCTGGACTTCCCCAACATCGGGAACAATCTTCCTGCATCTAGCCTGTCCAACCCCTTAAGAATTTTGTAAGTTTCTATAAGATCCCCTCTCAATCTCCTAAATTCTAGACAGTATAAACCAAGTCTATCCAGTCTTTCTTCATAAGACAGTCCTGACATCCCAGGAATCAGTCTGGTATTTTGGCCTTCATAAGAGGATTTGAGTATAGGGATAAAGAGGTCCTTCTGCGGTTGTACAGGGCCCTGGTGAGACCACATCTGGAGTATTGTGTGCAGTTTTGGTCTACTAATTTGAGGAAGGACATCCTTGCTATTGAGGCAATGCAGCGTAGGTTCACGAGGTTAATCCCCGGGATGGCAGGACTGTCATATGAGGAAAGATTGAAAATTGTATTCACTGGAATGTAGAAGGATGAGAGGTGTTCTTACGGAAACATATAAAATTATAAAAGGACTGGACAAGCTCGATTCAGGAAAAATGTTACCATTGGTGAAGGGGTCCAGAACCAGAGACCACACACTATAAAGGGGAGGCCATTTAAAACTGAGATGAGAAAAAAACCTTTTCACCCAGAGAGTTATGAAATTTGTGGAATTCTCTGCCCCAGAAGGCAGTAGAGGACAATTCACTGAATGAATTTAAAAGAGAGTTAGAGAAAGCTCTCGGGGCTAACGGAATTAAGGGATATGGGGAGAAGGCAGGCACGGGTTACTGATTGTGGATGATCAGCCATGATCCTAATGAATGGCGGTGCTGGTTCGAAGGGCTAAATGGCCTCCTCCTGCACCTGTTTTCTATTCTTCTATGTTTCTGTGAACGCTGCTGTGCAATGGCTCACAGGCCGAACCATTAAAAACACGACTTAGTAGGTACTGAACTTGCATCAAAGGGTAAATGTTTATCTTAATCGCAACTTTCTTCAATCTTTTTCCCTGGGTTCAATTTAAGGGCCAATCAGCACACATCTGGGTATACAACAATATATTAGACTTCTTTGCCCGTCAGTTTTTCAGAAAGCCCAATTCTTCACAGGATCATAGAGCATGGAAATAGACCCTTCGGCCCACCAAGTCCATGCAAACCTATCGTCAAACTAATTCAATGTTATCCCATGTGCCTCGGACGGTGATTTTGTGCTACACCCTGATACTGAGTCTCCATTGATAGGTGAGAAAACTGTTTTAAATGAGAGTTATTATGGTCGTAAAGGGAGGGACTATAATCAGCATTCCAGCTCCCAGAGGTGAAAGATACAAGATACAAGATACAAGATACATTTAATTGTCATTTGGACCCCTTGAGGTCCAAACGAAATGCCGTTTCTGCAGCCATACATTACAAACAAATAGACCCAAGACACAACATAATTTACATAAACATACATCACATTGCTGTGATGGAAGGCCAAATAAACTTAACTCTCCACTGCACTCTCCCCCCCCCCCGATCTCAGAGTCAAAGTCAAAGCCCCCGGCTGGCGATGGCGATTTTCCCGCGGCCATTAAAGCCACGGCGGGTGGTGCGAGGTCGCACACCGGGTCTTGGTGTTAGAGCCCCAGGCGTGCGCTCGCAGAGTCCCGCGGCCATTCCAAGCCGCACGGGGCGGTGATGTCAGGCCCCACTCCAGGAGCTCTTCGACCCCGCAACTCGGGCGGGAGAAGTCGCCGTTGCGAGAGCCCTGAAAAGCGGTCTCCCTCCAGGGACCCGCGGGCTCCCGGTGCCGCCGTCCGCAGACCTGCAGTTGAAGCCTCCGACTCTCCGGTCGGGCCGCAGCAGTAGCAGCAGCAGCGCTCCTCCACCGCTCCACCCGCTCCGGACTCGGCCAGCCCCGCGACGGTGAGGTGAGTCATCGGCACCAGAGTCCCCGGTCTCTTCCTGTTGGAGGCCGCTCCTCATTGCAGCCCCAACGATAAAACGGAGACCCGACGAGAAAAGGTCGGGTCTCCCGTGCAGGGAGAGATTTAAAAAGTTTCCCCCTCCCTCCCACCCCCCCACACACACACCCCAACAAAAAATAACAAAACTACATAAAAACATAGACAGAAAATAATAAAACGCGGACAGGCTGCAGAGGCCGCTGCTGACGAGAGTCGCGCCGCCCACCGACCAGTACATTGGGTCCAATCTATCCATTCGATGACAGAGTTGTAATCTTGGCGAAGGTAAGGAAGTCTCGCTATGATTCTAGTCTCTAGAATAATGCCTGAATCATATGTCATAGCCTGAATATAACTGTGATACCAAACAACTATCCTGCTATTTTAGCAAACACCCATGACTTCTATAATCCAAAACCCAGAAGAAACCTAGTCTTGCTACATATTTCTGACAACCTCAGCTCCCTTGAGTTTTCATATTGGGAGGAAACGGCAACTTTAACTGTCCAATTCACCTCCACCACCTTGTAGACATTGCAATTTGTTCTGGACCTGTTGTGTTGCAATGCAGCGAACTGTAATCTGCACTCTGGACCCTTTTGTTTGCTCTACCTTTTGTACTTAAGTTTAACTTGATTGTGCCTATGTATAGTATTACTGGATTCTCAATCTGAAGATGGGCCCAGACCCAAAGTGTCACCCACACATTTTCTCCAGAGATGCTGCCTGATCCAATGAATTACGCCAGCACTTTGAATTTATCTTCGATCTCATCTGGTTCGATTGCATACCATGCACAACAAAGCTTTTCCATGTACTGAGGTACACATGACATTAATAAATCTAAACTTAAACTTAAACCGATTCCAGCTCCACACATTCGAAATACAGTTTCACTCCTAGTGCCCCCAAGAATAAGTCTTTGAGCTATTGTAGAGTTATGGAACACACATATAATGCTGAGATGAGAGTGAAGCAAGGCAAGCAATGTTGTTTGTGGTGAGCTTGACCTTTACATGTCATGCCACTCTTGATGTGTTCAAGAGAGAGTCAGATACAGCTCTTAGGGCTAACAGAATCAAGGGATACGGGGAGAAAGCAACAACGGGGTACTGATTTTTGATGATCAGCCATGATTATATTGAATGGCAGTACTGGCTTGAAGAGCTGAATGGCCTACCCCTGCACCTATTTTCTATGGTCCTATACGTCATTGACATTAACTTTATTGTCATTATCCAAGAAAAAACATAATTTCTATCCTAACTTTGCTCCTGATCTACATCCCTCCTTATGTCCTCACAGACTAGCTCGCAGATCAGAAGCAAATGACGCTGCAGGCTAAAAATGTGAACACAGCTTTCCTGTCATTTAGAGAAGAGAACAGAAATAAATACTGCATTCTACTCTGCAAGCGATCTATATGTGTGGATCCATGTCACAAATGTTGCTGATCTTGCTATCTCTCATGGCTGAAGCTAAATGCATTTGAATTGATTGACTGAAAGATACAGCATGGAAACAGGCCCTTTGGTCCACCAAGTCTACATTGACCATCGATCACCTGTTCACATTATTTCTATGCTATCCCATTTTCACGCACTCTCTACGTATTAAGGGGCAATTTTAGAAGCCAAATAACCTACAAACCCCAATGTCTTTAGGATGTTGGAGGAAACCGGAGCACTAGGAGGAATCTCACATGTTAGAAACATAGAAACATAGAAAATAGGTGCAGGAGTAGGCCATTCGGCCCTTCAAGCCTGCACCGCCATTCAATATGATCATGGCTGATCATCCAACTTAGTATCCCATACCTGCCTTCTCTCCATACCCCCTGATCCCTTTAGCCACAAGGGCCACATCTAACCCTCTTAAATATAGCCAATGAACTGGCCTCAACTACCTTCTGTGGCAGAGAATTCCACAGATTCACCACTCTGTGTAAAAAAAACACAGAGTTCACAGGGAGAACTTGCAAAACTCTACACGTCACTTATTTATTATCAGTATTATTTGCCCTGCAAAATGACCGAGTTTATCATTTCAGTTCAGGCTCTCGTGTAAGATTTAATATGTTAATTAGCATCACACTTAACCAATGCACATGAGAAGAATTAGCTATGCAGTTCCTAACTTTAAAAGGTGATAAATAGAATCTTACGCAAACAAGAGCACATTGTGTCTGGGACATCCAAAGAAGCAAAAAGATAACGCCTAATGTATTACATCAACTACATGTACGAGTCATCACATATCTTCTAACACAGATCTGCAAACAGAGAGGCATTCATGATGGTTCAGTTATCAGAAACTCAATTCAATTGACCAAATACTTTCTGTTAATCTCTGACCTTTTACAAAATTCATATACATATATATATTTTTTTTAAATACATTTTTATTAGAGGCATCTGCATATCATAATCCAAACCAATACGTACTTTGTTTAACAGTTACATATTAAGTATCCAGGTTTCCAGGGACCCAGTTACCAAAGTAGCTGGGATCCTCCTTTATCGGTTACATCGCCTCTAATTATTTATTAAGAAAGAAAGGAAGGAAGGAAGGAAGGAAGGAAGGAAGAAAGAAAGAAAGGAAGGAAGGAAGGAAGGAAGGAAGGAAGGAAGGAAGGAAGGAAGGAAGGAAGGAAGGAAGGAAGGAAGGAAGGAAGGAAGGAAAGGAAGGAAGGAAGAAAGAAAGAAAGAAAGAAAGAAAAAATTAGAAAAATAGGATAAACTATCAATAATACAACTTGGGAGATAGGTCCGTAGGTCAGAGAACATAACTCTCCATCTAGTCCTGGGTTCAGGCTTCAGTCCGGCCTCCGTGCTGGTCCGATCTACCCATTCAAGTCGTCTATAAATGGAGACCATATTCTAATTAATAATTCTGGTTTGTCAATTAAGACACATCTAATTTTTTCCAAATGTAAGGTCTCCGACATCTCCATAATCCACATCTTGATTGTGGGGGTTGTTGGGTTTTTCCAAAATTTTAACATGAATTTTTTCCCAATTATTATACTGTAATCAAGGAAATTTCACAATAATTCACATTTTGATGATTGTATTGTAATTTACTTCCAGTTACTGAGACTGCATTTGAACATCAGCCAATAGATTTGTAAATGAGCGGATGTCTCAAATCGTGCTGGGTTAATTCTGCAGATCTTCTCCTTCCCCACTTACTTCCCAGACTCAGCAATGTGACTTTGATTTGGTTTACAACATGAAAATTCAAGCTTTTTCCCATTAGAGACTGCATCTGAGACTGCATTTGAACTTAGCCAGGCATTATTAGGTAAGTGAACGGATATGTAAATCTTTCAAAAGTGTGAGTGCGTGTGACATCAGACAGTCAGAAAGCAAAAGTAACCAACATTTGTTTTTATGTGATCGTACTTTCAATAACATTTTTGAAAGTTTACACCAATAGAATCAGTGACAAAAACTTTTTACTAAATTGTTGATAACACCTTATCGTGTGACACCAA
Organism: Leucoraja erinaceus; assembly: GCF_028641065.1. Classification (NCBI taxonomy): domain Eukaryota; kingdom Metazoa; phylum Chordata; class Chondrichthyes; order Rajiformes; family Rajidae; genus Leucoraja; species Leucoraja erinaceus. Next base: position 150,966,792 of record NC_073377.1, read on the forward strand.
ACTCGGCCTTTCAGCCCACCAGGTCCAGCCAGCTGCCAGAGAACAATCCTGCCAGGCCCCATTCCCATCCCCATATTTTGCTGCACATTTACAATTTATTTTGTCTTTCCGACATGCCCAAAAAAGCCTGCACCAAGGGTTTTTTTTTAAATGCAGAATCGTGATCTGAGGAGCTTAAGATTCAACTGGCAGCTTGGATAGTTTCCCCCTGACCTTCAATGAGCTCTGAAACCTGCTCCATCAGGCTCTACACCATTGGGAGTTTCAACGGTGGCTGTCACTGTAGACTGGAAAGGATGTACACCTGGCTCAGCAGCAAGTCCTTGTAAGCAGCAGGTGATAAACTCGCCCAAACTTCTTGACATTTATTGCTCTGTCAGACGAGCCAGATAATGTGCTAAGCTTTTTGAAATATATCTGCATTTCACAAATTTCCAAGCATTATTGACCTCATGCAAATCTCCAGGAAAAGAACTGATGCACAATCGTTTCCTCTGAGGAGTCGGCACTCTAGCTACCTAGCACCCCAGAACCTACCTTGCAGCCCACTAGTCCTGTCTCTCTCCACTAAGGCTGATCAGCCGGCTGATGGTATGCCCGGTCGTGTTCTAAAAACCTGTGCGGACCAACTGGCTGGAGTTTTTACGGACATTTTCAACCTCTCACTTCTGAGGTCTGAGGTCCCCACCTGCTTTAAAAGGGCATCAATTATACCAGTGCCCAAGAAGAGTAAGGTGACGTGCCTCAATGACTATCGACCAGTGGCACTAACGCCGGTGGTGATGAAGTGCTTTGAGAGGTTGATCATGGAGCAAATCAACTCCTATCTCGACAAAAACCTGGACCCACTGCAGTTCGCTTACCGCCACAACAGATCAACGGTGGATGCGATCTCGCTGGCCCTCCACTCCGCTCTGGACCACTTGGACAACAAAATGTCAGGCTGTTATTCATCGATTACAGCTCGGCATTCAACACAATCATCCCCTCCAAGCTGGTTACCAATCTCACAGAACTGGGTCTCTGCGCATCCCTCTGCAATTGGATCTTCGACTACCTCATCCACAGTCTACAGTCTGTTTGTATTGGTGGAAATGTGTCAGCCTCGATAACAATCAGCACGGGAGCACCTCAAGGCTGCATGCTCAACCCCCTGCTGTACTCATTCTATACTGATGACTGCGTAGCCAGTCACAGTGCGAACTCCATCATCAAGTTCGCTGACGACACCACTGTTGTGGGGCGTATCACTGATGGGGATGAGTCAGAGTATAGAAGAGAGATCGAGCAACTGTCCATATGGTGCCAGCGTAATAACCTGGCATTCAACACCAGCAAAACCAAGGAACTGATTGTGGACTTTGGAAGGTGTAGGAGGGGGACCCACAGCCACATTTATATCAACGGGTCGATGGTTGAAAGGGTCAAGAGCTTCAAATTCCTGGGCGTGCACATCTCTGAAGATCTTTCCTGGTCGGAGAACACTAATGCAATTATCCAGAATGCTCATCAGCGCCTCTACTTCCTGAGAAGATTACGGAGAGTCGGTTTGTCAAGGAGGACTCTCTCTAACTTCTACAGGTGCACAGTAGAGAGCATGCTAACCGGTTGTATCATGGCTTGGTTCGGCAATTTGTGCGCCCTGGAGAGGAAAAGACTACAAAAAGTAGTAAACACTGCCCAGTCCATCATCGGCTCTGACCTTCCTTCCACCGAGGGGATTTATCACAGTCGCTGCCTCAAAAAGGCTGGCAGTATCATCAAAGACCCACACCATCCTGGCCACACACTCATCTCCCTGCTACCTTCAGGTAGAAGGTACAGGAGCCTGAAGACTGCAACAACCAGGTTCAGGAATAGCTACTTCCCCACAGCCATCATGCTATTAAACCTGGCTCGGACAAAAATCTGATTATTAATAACCGATTTTCTGTTATTTGCACTTTATCAGTTTATTTATTCATGTGTGTATATATTTATATTATGGTATATGGCCACACTTGTCTATTTTGTAGTAAATGCCTACTATGTTCTGTGTGCTGAAGCAAAGCAAGAATGTCATTGTCCTATACAGGGACACATGACAATAAACTCACTTGAACTTGAACTTCCTGAGAATCTGCAATGACCAGGGCGAAGAGACCAGTGCAACATGGGATGCACTGTGGCACAGCGGTAGGTTTGCCGTGTTACAGTGCTTGCAGCCGGAGACCCGGATGCGATCCCAACTATGGGTGCTGTCTGTATGGAGTTTGTACGTTCTCCCCGTGACTGTGAGATCTTCGGTTTCCTCCCACGCTCTAAATATGTACAGGTTTGTAGGTTAATTGGCTTGGTATAAGTGCAAAATTGTGTGTAAGATAGTATTAATGTATGGAGATTGCTAATCGGTGGATGGAATGGCATGCAGGCTTGTTGGGATGCGGGGCCTGTTTCCACGCTGAATCGCTAAACTAACTAAACAAAACAAGTGCATGGCCTAGAAAATACTTCTGGAGAAAGAACATTAATTTCTTGAGAAACGGAGGCATGGTGTATGGGGAGGAGATATTTGCAAGCCTGGAGTAACCATCACTTCTGCAGCTGCACCTTAAGACATGCCCTCAATCACTTCAGTGCTTATTAAAAGTGGAACCTATTCGTCAAAGCCGGGTGAGATTTTATGATTGAAAATGTTCCTCCCATTAGCTGCTTCAAATATTTGCAGACTGAATGATTGAAAGGAATGTTATTTTTAAAGTGCTGTGGTGACATGTATGTCTTCAGTGGAATGTGTGAGTGTGTGAGTGTGCAAGAATACAAGAGGCTGGCTGGAGGTGTGCCTGCCAAAGTGGGAAAGAAGACCACTTGTGGGAAGTGCTTATAGACTGGTGTGTGTATAACATATGAAAGCTTTTCTGAGGTAGAATTCTATGTCAGAGTACCACACACACACACATCTATCTTCTGTATCTATCTTCTATTTTATATAACTGAAACTCTGATCTTGTTTTCTTCCATTTTGCGTGGAGTTTCTATTTGCACAAAAACGACACAGGATAGCACTACGATTTTTCACCACCTTACTCGCCATCCTCCTGTGCTGCAAGTGCAACAAGTTTCGTACCGATCGATGGTATATTTTAAAAGTTATTAAGGTTTAAATAACTTTAAAACCGCGCATGCGCAGACTGGTCTTGTCTCCTGTCAGTCGCCGCCACTGCCGGGATGGCGACGCCCCTTCCTGCACCAGTGCCGCACTGATTGGCCGCGTCTGCTGTCAGTCACCTGCAGTTCCCGCCTCGCCCGGCGAGGAGAATATAAAGCTGGAGGAGCGGAGTGAGCAACACGAATACTCCGCCGGGTGGAGCGATCCAGGCCTGGGCGCTGAGGCTGGCTCTGAGGCCAGCTCTGTGGCTTACGGTTCAACCTTGAGATCCAGGGGAGGGAGAGTGGGAGGATTGAGGGAGAGGAGCAGGATTGAGGGAGAGGAGGGGGTTGGGAGGGAGAGGGGGGAAAGCGAGGGAGGTGAGGAGGGAGAGTGGGCAGGCATGAGATCTCTCCGTGCATTTTGAGGTTTAGTGGGGCATCAACGCCGCCGCGGGGCTTTGCCGCATCCGTGGCCCCATCGTCGCGAGGCTTCACCACTGTCGACGCCCCACTTCACGCCTCAATGGTGCCAAGCGGGCAAGTGGCTGAGCCCACTTCACAGCCTCCGTGGTGCCCAGCCATGGGCGCCGTTGACCGCTTCGTCCAACCCTGGGTTCTACCCACGAGGCCCCGGCCAGAGTTCTACGCGGCGATCGAGACTGTGGCGATGGAGCCTCGTGATGATGGGGCTACGCTGGTGGTGAGGCCTATCAGCGATAGAGCCACGGCGGCGGTGGGTCCTCGCGACGGCATTGGGGCCTTGCCGAATTTCAAAATCCGCGGAACTGCGGAGAAATCGATCTCTTCTTGTTTCATTTTTTTCCTCTCATGTCTGGTGGGGGAGGAGGGGGCATAGAGGTAGAGGAGGGGGAGGGGGGAGGTGGGAGGTAGGGAGTGGTGAATAGAGGGAGAGGAGGGCAGTGGGGGAGGTCAGGACGGATCGTGGGGGGGGAGAGGGGAGGTGAAGAGTGAGGGAGGTGGATAGAGGGATAGGAGGGGGGTTGGGAGGGGAGATGAGTTATGGAGGGAGGGAGAGGTGATGGAGGGACTTGGTAGGGGAGGAGGAGAGGGGAAAGAAGAGTGAGGATGAAGAGAAGGCGGAGGGAGTGCTGGGGGATGAGGGGAAATTAACCGCACCTGTGCAGTTAGGGGCTATGGGTGAGTGGTGGAATATTACGTTGGGGAGCAGACCCGACGGATCTGCACCTAGTCCAGTACACACTAACACTCACCCATCCTCACTCGCTTTCCAGGAAAATCTACCAATCATAAAAACTCACGACACTTGGGAAATGTTAATATGTCATCTAAGATCATGGAATTTTATACAGTGGTGTTCTCATCTAAGGAATGGACTACAGGAATGTATGTCTACTACCACAACTGACCATATTTCTTTTTCTGTCCTAAGTGTCCACCCAGAACCTGTGTGCACACCTAGGACAGTCTGTGTGGACAATGCGCATTTTCCCTTCCACACAGTAGGCTTCCTCTGAATACTACAGTTTCCTCCCATATACCAACAGCTGGTATGTGAACTAACTAAAGGGGCTGTCCCACTTGGGCGACCTAATCCATGAGTCCAGAAGAGTGTCATCGACCTTCAAGCTCGAGGGCACTCGCCTGGAAAGCGTCAAGCTGGATCGACCAACCGCACACACACACACAAACACATCACAAAGGCGGGACCAGGGAAAGCATGGGAGCGGTGCACAAAAAAGCTGGAGAAACTCAGCGGGTGCAGCAGCATCTATGGAGCGAAGGAAATAGGCAACGTTTCGGGCCGAAACCCTTCTGAAGAAGTTGCCTATTTCCTTCGCTCCATAGATGCTGCTGCACCGCTGAGTTTCTCCAGCTTTTTTGTGTACCTTTTGTGTTTTCCAGCATCTGCAGTTCCTTCTTAAACAAAGCATGGGAGCGTGTCTGCATGATGAAGAGGGCGGTAAATTGCTGCCACAGAGTACTGTAAGTCCTTTAGAGAGCGTGGAGGGGGGGCGAGAGAAGGGGAGAGAAGGGGAGAGAAGTGGAGGGGGGAGGAGTGGAGACACTTTTAAGAAGTATAATAAAGTTAGTGGCCATTTTACCTACCGGTAGGTTTTCCTTGGTCCTGAAACTGCAATGAGCCAATCAAAATGGTCGGTCATGAAGGAGATGGCCTACGGCTGCCCTTGACTGCGTGTAAGTAAATAGTGACCCCACTCCACTGCACTATGAGTTAAAAAGACCCATGCCGACCAAATTTTACTCACTGATAATTTTTCAACATGCTAAAAAAATATTTGTGACCTAGCTGAGGCCACGAGTATTCGGGAACTTCCCTCGAACATGAAGGAGAGTTTGAGCGACCTCATGGGACCTCCTAGGACCACGTGTCGACCATGCTGCGAGTTTGAGGGTCGAAGACACTCGTCTAAACTCACAGATTAGGTCGCACAAGTGGGACAGCCCCTTTAGGAGAGTTTGAAAAAATGTCATATTGAAGACCTCTTTCGACTATGTAGAAGACCTCCTTCGACCTCCTTCGACGATGTTGAAGACCAGCTTTGACTAGCTACGACTAACTTCGGGAAAATTGGACACCGAATAGTGGAGAGTGAAGACGACCTCCTTCGATCTCCTTCGACCTCCCTTTGACTATGATGAAGACTATCTACGACTACCTTCGACTACCTTCGACTACCCTCGATTACCTACGACTAACATGCCGACCTACTATGACCTCCCACGGCCTACTATGACTAAACCTACGAGTAAAAAAAAGTATAGATTTTTTCAATGGCGACCTTTTTTTTACTCGTGGGCATTTTTCGACATGTTGAAAAAAACACACTGCGACTTAGCTGAGACCTCGAGGACATGGGAATACTTTCGAGCATGAAGGAGAGTTACAAAGACCTCCTACGACCTTGTGTCGACCATGCTGGGAGTAGGAGTCGAGGGCAAACTCGCCAGAACTCGCGGATTAGGTCGCTCAAGTGGGCCAGCCCTTTAACATTGCCCAAGCGCTGATGGCTATCCAGCATCAGAGTAGAGCAGACTGCATTCCAGCAATCCGCCATTGAGAGTAGAATATCGCCCTGTAATAATGGTATAGATCCGAAAGTTTTGACAGTATTTGTACAATTTGGTCAAACTCAAACATTCTGTCATCAACACAGTCCTGGGCAGGTTGTGGGAAATTACATTTTTTTCTTCTCTCACATAATTCTCAGATAATACCCTTGATTGTTTAGTTTAGCTTATAGATAGATACAGGTCAGAGACAGGCCCTTCGGCCCACCAAGTCCGCACGGATCAGCGATCCCCACACATTAACACTATCCCACACCCATTAGGGACAGGTTACACATACACCAAGCCAATCAATCTACATACCTGCACGTCTTTGGAGTGTGGGAGAAAACCAAAGATCTCGGAGAAAACACACGTGGTCACAGGGAGAACGTACTGGCAGCGTCCGCAGTCGGGATCGAAGTCGGGATCGAACCCGGATCCCCAGCGCTGTATGGCAGCAACTCTACCGGTTTGCCACGATCACCGCCCACCGCTCGGTCCCCTCACCCATGATTCTGCAGGCACTGAGCTTACACTGATTATCCACTATGGTCCACTGTGACTATGGGGTTGGCAAGTTGGAATTAATGTAATAGGGGGTAAAAAGAGGAACACAGCATGATATAACATGATAACACACGGATGATAATAATGTAGATTAATATCAATGCATAGTTTGTATTTATCCTTTGTGGTTATTACTTTGTCATTATTAATTCTCAAAATATATTATTTAAATCAGTCCATTGTTATGATCAGCCATGATCACATGATCACATTGAATGGCTCGAAGGGCCAAATGGCCTAGTCCTGCACCTGCACCTATTGTCTATTGTCTATTGTTATAAATCCAATTGGAGTGACAGAAGGTGGAGAAAAGTGTGCTACTATATTCTTCATTTGTGAAACCATTGTCATTATTTTTGAATGTACATAATTGTGGCAATCCTTTGGGTCTATGTGCGTAAAGCTCCAAGGCACCTTGCCATTCACAATGAGTTGCACATCGCAGAAACAGGTCTATCAGCCCATCATGTTCATGCTGGCCATCAAATGTACTTCCATATTAATCCCAATTACCAGCATAAGGTCCATTGCCCCATGCCTTCAGTTCAAGTACTAGATACTTTAAATGTTGGACCTCCATCACTCCTCATGTTGTACAAGTCAATGGCGATCTTGCCAGAGTTAAGCAAGTGATGTCACTCGTATGAGAAGTGATCAGAGTTTGGAAACCTTAGCTGCAATTATATTGTGTGGTTTTCTGATTTAATGCATGGCTGTAAATTCTTTCATGCATTCTACCTTTATTTAGAGGTACATGTTGGAAAGTTGTTTTCTGAAATAGAGTGCAGTAACATATTTTTTCTAAATAATAAAATTAGGCCATGCAATTTTTTTTTGCAGAGTGCAAATGACGCATTTGACGTGCAGTATGCACAAAGGTTGCTGTCGTCCTTGTGCAATGCTCATTGCTGGGAGAAATTGGGTCGCATTCTAAATCTGGCCCGTCATTAGTCAGTCACAGGCTGAAGCAGCTTTTTGTCAGACTGCGCTGTCTGTACCAGTGCAATTTAAAAGGGTCACTCACACAGTTGCATAAGCTTTTGCAATCTTCCGCAGAATAGTGAGGGCTGTCAGATGCACAACGAGTATGCTCCTAGTGTCCTCAAACTTTTTAGATAAGTCTCTTCACCAGTTCTACGGGGATCTGACTAAATGTGTTGCTTGAGCTGAGGCAAGTGTATGAGACAGAGGTGGTGGAGCCAGGTCTTTTGGAAAGAATGCAGAGGAGGTTTGCCAGAACGTTGCCTGGATCAGGGGGTATTGACTACAGGGAGGGGTTGAACAGAGTTGCATTGTTTTTTCTGGAATGTCAGAGATTGTGGGGAGACCCGATAGAGGCATAGATCGGATAGACAATCAGAATCTTTGTCCCAGGATGGAAAAATCAAATAGTGGGCATAGATTTAAGGTGAGGGGGTATGGGGGGTAATATTGAAATGAAATGGGTGGGGAAACTTTTTTTTAACATAGTGGGTTGTGAATGTCTGGAACCTTGGAGACACAAGAAACTGCAGATGCTGGAATCTGGAGTTACAAGCAATTTACTACCCGACTTGCTGAGTTATTCCAGCCTTTTGTGCCTGTCTTCGGTTTAACCCAGCATCCACAGTTCCTCCCCTAATTTCTAGAAGAACTCAGCTGGTCATTTGTGAAGGGACATAGATTGTCAATGTTCCACCACTCTCCAGACCTGTCCCCCTGTCTTCCCACTAAGCCCCAGTGCATTTCCTGATCAATCCACACCGCTTCCATGCACTTTGATCTCAGCATACAAATCCCAACTCCACCTCGAACCCTCCTTCATCCCTTTTATCCTCTGAGCCCCCCTCCCCCCCACCCCCCCCACCATGTCACTGCCTATTGCCCTCTCCTGATCCCGTACTGACTCCAGGTCTAATTCCTGCTGATTTACACCCCCCCCCCCCCCCCCCTCTTTGTCTACGATGTTGAACTGTCTGTCCTCAGCAGATGCCTCACCTTTGTACTCCTGCACTCACACCCCAACAGGTTCTGGGCCTTCCCTGATGTTGAATAGAGGAACGTAGCACATTGGACATTGTGTATACGAAATCAGTAGCTCAGAGCTTTGTCGTTTGGCCTGGGTTTGACAAGTATCTGAAAGGCCTTTCTAGCGAGCGCATCATTTACCAAAATGTAGATCACGGCTGTGATAACCATGACTCCAAGTGCAGATTTGGTCTTGTGCGTTGGTGGACCACCATTCAAATTGGCTGAGGTAAAATGAAGTAAAGATCAGTTTTCATGGCACATGGACATTGTATCAGATAATTGTGTGCAGCTTCCATTACTGCAATGTAAACAGTTCATAATATCAAATAGGATTAAAGACCACATCACATTTCCTAATCATCCACCCTCAGATAGAGAAGCTCAGACTTCACTCTATACAGTGAAAGAAGAACTGAAGAAGCTAGCCATGCAATGTAGGTCAGACTTTACAGATACAGCATCAAAACAGGCCCTTTGGCCTACTAAGTCTGTGCTAACCAATGATCACCCCTGCAACCCGGCACTATCCGACACACTAGTGACAATTTCCGATTTTTAAAACAATTTTTACCAAAGCTACAAACGTGTACGTCTTTGGAGTGTGGGAGGAAACTGGAGCACCCGGAGGAAACTCATGGTGTCAAAGGGAGAACATACAAACAGCACCTTTAGTCAGGATTGAACCTAGGACTCTGGTGCTGTAAGGCAGTAACACTACCGTTGTGCCACCGTACCACCCCAAGAGAACTTATGTAAAGTGTATGTAACTATACTCCTTTAGAAATGTTGATCAAACGTTGATGAGGTGAATAATTGGAAAACATCTAATTGAAACTTAATTAGCTTGTTTCAGCTAAATATGGAAAGAGTGGAAGAAAGACAATTGAAGCAATGCAAATATTACAAGACAGGTTGTAGAGAGAAAATATACAGGCTACATAACAAGTCTCCTCTACTGACATCACCTAGTATGTTGGAAGTGAGAGCAGAATTTTAGAGGGACATTGAGGTATTGAATAGCTGCGAAATTCAGAAAGGTTCATGGAGCATGCACGATCTCAGTGCAAAACACCAAAAGAGATGATGAAGAAGACTAACTATTCTTCTGACGCAAGTCCTACAATTGTTGACAAAGAATAGACACAGAATATAACAGAAGAGAGTCAAGAAATTATATTTTCACTGATCCTAGAGGTGGAAGCTCGATCAATAAACTCTATTGAGTGTTCAGGATCAACAGTTGATCCTGTGCACCAATACAGTTACAAAAGAATAAAAGAAACCATGTTCATTAATCGATCAGTTGAACATAAATGTTAAAGTAGTTACACTTGTTCTTGTGTTTAAATTGGGAAAGTCGTGCAGTATTGACAACTGGGCATGACATTGTTGCATGATATATATTTGGCCAGGTGTATAACATTCCATGCAAGTGTTCTTTAGTTTAGAGATACAGCATGGAAACAGGCCCTTCGGTCCACCGGGTCCGTGCCGACCAACAATCCCCGCACATTAACATTATCCTACACCCACTAGGGACAGTTTTTACATTTACCAAGCCAATTAACCTACAATCCTGTAAGTCTTTGGAATGTGGGAGGAAACCGAAGATCTCGGAGAAAACCCACGCAGGTCATGGGGAGAACGTACAAACTGTACAGACAGCACCCCTTAATCGGGATCGAACCCGGGTCTCCGGCGCTGCATTTGCTGTAAGGCAGCAAATCTACCGCTGCGCCACCGTGACTACCTATGTCTGTCTGGGAACAACTTTGAATCTAACAGATGCACAATGAAAGGCTCCCATTTTCCAATGTATTACTCTGCAAACTCTCCATGTTATTCCATTGTAAATTTGGAACCAACAGGGACACATACATTATAATTAAGGATCCTTTCAGGCACTTAAACTGATAGATGTGGTGACTGTGACAATTTCCACATCATCAATGTAATTGCCAATAATGATCCTCATGAGAATTACTTACAGTGCCTGCCTGAAACACAGCCAATCGTCAGCGTAGAATTCAGCTGCTTAGTCATGTAATTGAGGGACCTTAAGGAGCTGCTGTTAACACGGTCATTAAGGATGCCACAGTGGTGCTGGAGATAGTGCAGTCATCTCACAGCTCCAGCAACCTGTATTTGATTCCAATCTCTAATTCTGTCTGCATGGAGATTGCATGCTCTCTCAGCAGCTACATAGGTCCCTTCTTTTCTTCCTACATCAAGCTGCAATGGGTACAGAGAAGATTTATGAGGATGTTGCCAGGATGAGAAGGTCTCGGCTATAGCGAGAGGTTTTAGGATAAGAGGGAAATCTTTTAGGACCAAGATGAGAAAAACATTTTTCACACAGAGAGTGGTGAATCTACGGAATTCTCTGCCACAGAATGTAGTTGAGGCCAGTTCATTGGCTATATTTAAGAGGGAGTTAGATGTGGCCCTTGTGGCTAAAGGGATCAGGGGGTATGGAGAGAAGGCAGGTACTGTACATGATACTGAGTTGGATGATCAGCCATGATCATATTGAATGGCGGTGCAGGTTCGAAGGGCCGAATGGCCTACTCCTGCACCTATTTTCTATGTTTCTATGTTTCTATGTTGAGTAGGTTGGGGCTCTACTAAGGGGTAATGCATTGAGAAGGCAATTAAGGCACATTTTCTCACAGAGAGTTGTGAGTCTATGGAATTCTCTGCCTCAGAAGGCGATGGAGGCAGGTTCTCTAGATACTTACAAGAGAGAGCTAGATAGGGCTCTTAAAGATACCGGTGTCAGGGATATGGGGAGAAGGCAGGATTGGGGTACTAATTGTGGATGATCAGCCATGATCACATTGAATGGCGGTGCTGGCTCGAAGGGCCAAATGGCCTACTCCTGCACCTATTGTCTATTGTCTATTGTTTATTGTCTATTCCTTGGAGCGCAGGAGGATGAGGGGTGATCTTATAGAGGAGAGTATAAGATCATGAGAGGAATAGATCGGGTAGATGCACAGAGTCTCTTGCCCAGAGTAGGTGAATCGTGGACCAGAGGATATAGGTTTAAGGTGAAGGGGAAAAGATTTAATAGGAATCTGAGGGGTAACTTTTTCTCACAAAGGTTGGTTGGTGTACGGAACAAGCTGCCAGAGGAGGTAGTTGAGGCTGGGACTATCCCAATGTTTAAGAAACAGTCAGACAGGTAAATGGATAGGGCAGGTTTGGAGGGATATGGACCAAATTTGGGCAGGTGAGACTATTGTTGCTGGGGCATATTGGCTGGTGTGGGCAAGTTGGGCCAAAGGGCCTGTTTCCACGCTGTATCATTCTATAACTCCATCCCAAAACTGTGGTTGCTGTTAGATTAATTGTCTACTGTAAAATTATCAATCATGGAGGTGGCTGGTCAGATAATCAGGACTGTGTTAATGGGTGTATGTAAGGGAATAAGCTAAAAGGAAATTAGTTGTAACAAAAGTGACAGGATTGGTGTGAGAGGCAGCATTGGATCAACGGGGAAAAGGACCTTGTTCTGTACCATAAGACAGTATGATGAAACATTGAACATGATCTTTGTATTGGTCAAATACTTATAGATATCTGTAGTGGAAGTTGTATCACCTTGAGAGAGATTTAATAGGAATCTGAGGGGTAACGTTTTCACACAAAGGGTGGTGGGTGTATGGAACAAGCTGTCAGAGGAGGTAGTTGAGGCAGGGAGTATCCTAACATTTAAGAAACAGTTAAACAAGTACATGGATCGGACAGGGTTGGAGGGATATGGACCAAATGCAGGTAGGTGGGACTAGTGTAGCTGGGCCGAAGTTGGGCCGAATTTGGGCCGAAGGGCTGTAGCTCGTTCTGTGCCATAAGATGGTACCCTGTATGATAATACATTGAGCTCAGGATCTTTGTTTTGCTCAAATACCTCTAGATATCTGCAGTAGAAGTTGCATCACTGCCACTGCACCTCACCTTGAGAGAGATAGTTTGACAAGAACACAAAAGAAACAAATTGCCAATATTTCAAAGTCATCAAAGTTCTGAGGAATGTTTTTGCAAGTGACCTTGTAGATGCTGGTCATGCCAGTTGTCTGCTTTATCACACCGGTTCCACACACATAATATGACCACACACACAGGTTCGAGGAGCAAGCATGCATTAGGAAATCCACTCTCACATAGGGCCAGAGGAACTGTGAGCATTTAGCTGACTCTGTGAAAAGAAATAAATCTTTGGATGGGTGGGGATTTTCAATGATATGGCCCCACCTGGAGTATTAACCATAAACCAAACAGTAGGTTGTCTTGAATTTGGAATCGGTGCTGACATTAATTCATCTATTGCTGCCCATGCAATGAATTAGGCTCAGGATGAAAGACTTGTGGGAAGGAACTGCAGATGCTGGTTATCACCAAAGATAGACACAAAATGCTGGAATAACAGCGGGTCAGGCAGCATCTCTGGAGAAAAGGAATAGGGTGATTTCACCAAATGTCAAATGAGCGTAGATCCCCCCTCACGTGACCGAAAATTTTAACTGGAGGACATATCTCAGTTTGGTACATGTTAGTGAATGGGGAAACACGCACTTTCGCGTTTGCTCGCTGAATTTCATCAAAAGTAAGTTAATAATGCCTTACTTTTGATGAAATTCAGCGAGCAAACGCGATAATTCCCGATATTTTGGACCTGTAAATCACCACGGCAAATGTCTGCTGTTCACTTCCGCTGTTTTCTACCTTCAGTTCCCTCTTGTAATTACCTTACTTTCTATCTTTTTTTTTGCCTGAAAATTTAGGTCGCTGTGCTTCACGGTCACCCCGACTAGCACAGAAAATTTCAGCTCCAAAATCGGCCGTTTTCGATGTTTTTAACGGGTGGGAAAGTGGGTGTTTCCCCATTCACTAACATGTACCAAACTGAGATATGTCCTCCAGTTAAAATTTTCGGTCACGTGAGGGGGGATCTACGCTCATTTGACCTTTGGTGAAATCACCCTATAGGTTGTAGCGGCGCCTGCTGGCGCACGCAGATATCGAACCCGCGTTCGGAAGCCGCGCTCACGTGACTCGGGAGGGGCTGCTGTTTTCGCGCAGTTTCGCTTTTGCGCCACAGTTGTTTTTGCTGACCACCGTTGTGATCAGACGTGTATGCAGAGACCTGTTTACTAAGGAGTGAGTGTTCAGTAAAAATTGTTCAGAAAACTTAGTCATCGTTTCTGCATCTGTTAAAAGGTAACATTTCCAATCGGAAACCTTCTTAGGACTGGGAAAGATGTTCATCATTCGTGATTAGTACAGGTGTCAGATGTTATGGGGAGAATTGCGGGAGAATGGGGTTGGGAGGGAGAGATAGATCAGCCATGATTGGTTGGCGGAGTAGACTTGATGGGCCGAATGGCCTAATTTTCCTTATGATCATGCAATCGCTCTGACTGATGTGAAGACATTTGATACTAATATTCCGAGGAGAAAATGCATGACTCACTGTAACTAAATACTCTGGATACAGATTTTGATGCAATGTTTTTTAAATGTTTTTCCCAATGATTTCAGGGTAATTCATGGCGTTATCGCTTTCAGGAGCTTTAAATAACCGAGTGGATAATATATAGGAGTCGTAAAGACCAATTAAGACTAGCAGATTTCCTTCCCCAGAAAGTCACCAGTGAATCAGAAGGTATTTTTAAATAATTGTTTCATGATTGCCAATACAGAGCCAACTTTAAAAAATGAATCCAGGTTTATTTAATAAAATTAGGCAGATGCCACAGTCGAACCTGAATTCATGCTGTGGGTTAATGGTCCAGAAATTTGGTTGCAGTCCAGTAATATGACCACCATGGTATCACGTTGGTGCCAGGGGAACAGAAGGGCAATTCTTCTGAGGCTTTGCCTGCATTAAATGTTAATAGTTCTCAGCTTTTCTATCTGGATTTTGAGAAGGTGTGCTGCTGGCTGTCCCATTCAATCCACATTGTTCCTGGGATTTTTGCTTTGTCCTTAGAGCTCAGCTTTTCAGTGCCAACACCATTTTCCCTGTCTCATTCAAAACGCCTCACATACTGTACACCTATCGGGACATGGGCATATTTGACAAAGCTTTGGAATATTAGTGGTAGGGATTATCAGATGCATTGTGTAGAAAGGAACTGCAGAAGCTGGTTTATACCAAAGATGGACCCAAAGTGCTGGAGTAATTCAGTGGACCAGACAGCATCTCTGGAGAAAAAGGATGGGTGGCGCTTTGGGTTGGAACCCCTCTTCAGACTGAACCTTCTCTCCCACCAACTCCCCACGTCTACTTTCAGTACGTTTTTATGTTCTATGTTCTCAGAGGGATGGGATGGATGACATTTTGGATATGAAAGAACATTCCAACCTGAAACGTCACCCATCCTTTTTCTCCAGAGATGCTCCCAGACCTGCTGAGTTACTCCAGTATTTAGACACAAAATGCTGGAGTAACTCAGCAGGTCAGGCAGCATCTCTGGAGGGAAGGAATAGGTGACATTTTGGGTCGAGACCCTTTTTCAGGGTCTTGACCCGAAACATCACCCATTCTTTCTCTCCAGAGATACTGCTTGTCCCGCTGGTCTACTACAGCATTTTGTTTCTATCTTCCATTGAAACCGGCATCTGCAGTTCCTTCCTGCACATTCTCCAGCACTTAGTATCTATTTTCTGAAGTCATCATGGGAGTGAATCCCATATTATCTCAATAAAGTAGGTAAAACCTGTGTTAAATAAATAGAAAGTAAATAGACAATAGACAGGGTAACAGCCAGGTTATCTCAGAAAGTTCCTTGTGATGAAATAAGAAATGCTAGTAAGCTGGAGTAAAACTACATAAGTACATTGTACATTGAGACAACAAAAATCAACAATTTATTGTAAATGTTTCTGCTTCAGGTTTATGCACAGCAAGTGGTGCGTGGAAGTAACAAATGTTTGCCTTGAGTCTGACACCACTAACAATTCATGTTCTGACAGATCTAATATTATCTTTGAAATAACTTGACTGGATAATACAGGAAGATCCCACCCGTCTGCTTTATGTAAATGCAAGAAGGCAAACAGACCTGTTATGTGAAGGAGCAGAGAATTTAAACAGTATATGGTTTTCTAAGGTCATCCCAGAATAGCTGCATATTTAGATGATGATTCAGACATTATTTTTTTGCTCTGAGTAAATGTTTTAATAGCAATTATAGAGAAGAAATTCCTGTATTTGTGGAGAGGGGGGAGGGGAAAGGGGATCAGATATTCTAAGATAATGTACTTCATGAACAGGAATGTAATTAAGGTGGATGATGATATAAGCATTGAATTCTATACAGGGGGAACAAAAGGAAAGAATTGTCCTCATTGCACTTGGCTCCAGTGCATATCACACCCACTCACTTAATGGCTCTGCAGAAAGCAGAAGATGTCTTATTAGCTGAAGCAAATCGGAAATAAGTGGAGTACCTCAAACTGCTGCATTCGAGATGGCGAAAAGCTATACATTTGATACCACTATCAGAAAATAAGGATATTGAAAATATCTATCAAGCCACTGCAACCTTTAGTTTGTGCACTGAGAGGTGGGTTTGCGTGGGTTCAAGTCTAAGATTTTTGACACACAAATCCTCCCGTTTGACGTCAAATTGTGGCTTCCATGAAGATTGCAGTTCAGAATGCCAAGACATTTCATACTCAAGTTAGCCACAAATCTGACTGTAGCTTGTAGTCATAGGACAAATCATAAAATAGTGTCACAGAATGAGGGACACATAATTGTGGTTGACAAGCCAGTGTTGTAGAAGTATTGGTAGTCTTTCTCATGCATTAGGATTTGGTCAACATGGCCAAGGTGAGCCGAAGGGTCTGTTTCCGTGTTATATAGCACGATGACTCTAGGTCCTCAATTGTTCCAAGAAAGGCATTTGAGAAACAAAACTGAAGCACTTCAACCAGAACTGCTGAGTGGATGATCCATCTCGGCACCCCCCTGAGATGCTATCATTATATGTCACTCTTCAGCCAATTCAAATCCCACCTCGCAATATTAAGAAATTACTCAGAACATTAGATATGGAAAAGAAATGAGACCAGCCAACAAACTGGTGGTAGTACTGAAACCTGTGTTCTACACCACCTGAGCCTCTAGCCAAGCTATTAATGTACAGATAACACATTTGCATCTCATCAACAATATGGAACATTGTTCTACTACTGTATATCCTCTTCAGGAAGAAAAAGTACAAACCTAAATTGGTTATTTATCACCCTATTCATATACTCTTGAATAACAGAGATGTTATCATAGGGGTTGACTATTGTGATATCAAACAGCATGTATTCCCCCAAATCCTGTCAAACTGGTACTTAGTTTGTGTTTTGCCAGGACTACTTAGGTTCACATCTCATCACAGCCTTGGTTCCAACATGGACCAAATGTGAGATGAAAGTATCTTTCCTTGAGATCAGTGAAGCATTTGACCAACAATGGCATTGACTAATCTTAGTACCATTGAAGAACTGTGCATCGAGGTGACAACTCTCCAGTGGTTGGTCATACAACGCACCAAGGAAATTGGTTGTGTTTGTTGAGGTTCAATCATCCTAGCCTTAGGAGTTCCTCTGAGCAGTTTCCTCAGTCTGACCAGCTTCATATGTTTTATCAATGGCCCTCTTTTCATCATAAGGCCAAAAGTAGAGATATTTGCAAAATGTTTAGTTCCATTTGCAAGTCCTCAGCAGGTGACACGGTTCATGTTTACATGAGCAAGACCAAGGCAATATTCAGGCACTTGGGAAATAAGCTTTGCATGACAAAAGGGACAGGTAAGAGAGTCTAACCATCTGACCTTGATATTTGATGGCATTATCTTTGCTGAGTCCCACACCACAATCTCACAGGAATCACAATTGACCAGAAACTCAAATCAACTAGCCACATGAATAATGTGGCTCAAGTGCAGGTATGAGACTTGGCATCCTCTCATGAGTGACTAACCTCCACCATCAGATTCAGATGAGTTTATTGTCATATACAGCAGTGTGCAGTGAAATTCCTGGTTCACATGGAGCTCATAGAGTAAACAATAAATGCAGTAAACACATCAAAAAATGCAATGATGAATGCAAATACAGAATGATTCAAAGATGTTAGTGAAATCTGAAGTGGTTCAAAATCAAAATACTCAATTACAATAATCAAACAACCAAATTAAGTAGTGTTAAGAGGATGTATCTCTGCGCAGGGAATGTGAAAAACATTAGTTTGTGCATTTGATAAGGTCCCACATAGCAGATTAGTGGGCAAAATTAGGGCACGTGGTATTGGGGGTAGAGTGCTGACATGGATAGAAAATTGGTTGGCAGACAGGAAACAAAGAGTAGGGATTAACGGGTCTCTTTCAGAATGGCAGGCAGTGACTAGTGGGGTACTGCAAGGCTCGGTGCTGGAACCGCAGCTATTTACAATATACCTCAATGATTTAGATGAAGGGATTCAAAGTAACAGCAAATTTGAAGATGACACAAAGCTAGGTGGCAGTGTGAACTGTGAAGAGGATGCTATGAGAATGCAGGATGACTTGGGCAGGTTGGGTGAGTGGGCAGATGCATGGCAGATGCAGTTTAATGTGGATAAATGTGAGGTTATCCACTTTTGTAGCAAAAACAGGAAGGCAGATTACTATCTAAATGGTATCAAGTTGTGAAAAGGGGAAGTACAATGGGATCTGGGGGGTCCTTGTTCATCAGTCAATGAAAGTAAGCATGCAGGTACAGCAGGCAGTGAAGAAAGCGAATGGCATGTTGGCCTTTATATCAAGAGGAGTTGAGTATAGGAGCAAAGAGGTTCTTCTGCAGATGTACAGGTTCCTAGTGAGACCACACCTGGAGTATTGTGTGCAGTTTTGGTCCCCTAATTTGAGGAAGGATATTCTTGCTATTGGGTGAGTGCAGCATAGGTTTACAAGGTTAATTCCCGGGATGGCGGGACTGTCATATGCTGAGAGAATGGAGCGGCTGGGCTTGTATACTCTAGTTTAGGAGGATGAGAGGATATCTTATTGAAATATATAAGATTATTAATGGTTTGGACATGCTAGAGGCAGGAAACATGTTCCCGAAGTTGAAGGAGTCCAGAACCAGGGGCCACAGTTTAAGAATGAGGGGTAAGCCATTTAGAAAGGAGACGAGGAAACACTTTTTCTCACATAGAGTTGTGACTGTGGAATTCTCTGCCTCAGAGGGCAGTGGAGGCCAGTTCTCTGGATACTTTCAAGAGAGAGATGGATAGGGCTCTTAAAGATAGCGAGGCAGAGGATATAGGGAGAAGGCAGAAACAGGATACTGATTGGGGATGATCAGCCATGATCACATTGAATGGTAGTGCTGGCTCGAAGGGCCGAATGGCCTACTCCTGCACCTATTGTCTATTGTCTATTGTCTATTGTGAATCTGATAGTCATGGGGAAGAAACTGTTCTTAAGTTTGGACATCTTGTAACTTCTCACAGAAGATGGAAGATAGAAAATGAAATGACCAAGGGGGTAGGCAGCCCTGACGATACTCCCAGCCCTCCAGACACAACACAGAGTGACGATAGATTAGGTGGAGGAAAGTATTGTGCCTGTGATGATCTGGGCAATATTCACCACTCTCTCCAGGTACAGGCAGTCAAGAGCAGAGTACTTGCATTACCAGGCTTGGACGCATCCCATCAAAAATCCTTCCATAGCACATGTGTAGAGGTTCAGGACAATCCTCGTGAACATGCCAAATCTTCTCCAACATCTGAGAAAGTAAATATGCTGATGCCCTTTCTTAAACACCCATCGGTGAGAACCAAATTAAGTTGCAGGTGCCAAGGAACAAAATTGTTGACCATCTGTACTAGCAGCTCCATGTAGAATAGAATAGAATGAATCGAATGCCTTGTATTGTCATTGAAACAGCTAGGTTTGAACGAAATTGCATTTTCTACAGTCTTACATTACAAAACAACCCAAGACCCACACTTAACACAGTTTACATAAACATCCATCACAGTGAATCTCCAACACCTCCTCACTGTGATGGAAGGCAAGTCTTATCTCTTCCCTTTGTTCTTCTCCCGCGGTCCAGCAGTCCAACTGCAGCGTCGAGGCAAACTGGGGCTCCCGATGTTAAAGCCCCCGGCGGGAGATGGTAAGTCCTGTGGCCTTTTAAGCCACGGCGGGTGATGTTAGGCCCCGCTCCGAGTCCTTTAACCCCCGCGATTCCAGCGGGAGAAGTTGCCGTTGCAGGAGCTCCGAAAAGCGGTCTCCCACCGGGGACCTGGAGCTCCCGATGTTACCGTCCACAGGGTCAGCAGCCGGAACCACCGAAGCTCCGAAGTCGGATCGCAGCCGCGCGCCACAACAGCTCCTCCCGCTCCAAAGACGACCAGCTCTGCGATGGCGAGTCCGCAGGCTCCGCAACTGAAGCCCTCAGGTTGTTCCCGGCCGGAAGCTGCCGCCGGCTCCACAATGTTAGGCCCAACCACACCGGAGACCCGACAGGGGAAAAAGTCGGGACCCCAAACAGGGAAGAGATTAACGGTTTCCCCTAACTCTCCCCCACCCCCCCAACCCCACATAAACACAGCTAGTGTGAGGAAAGGGTTGCGTTCACCCCCTTGCCCCACTCCACTCTCATAGTTCAGAAAGGCACAAGTCAGCTCCTTACTTACCCTGATGTATCCAGATCTAACAACAGTCGAAAAATGTAATAACATCCAGGACAAA
The DNA here is from genome assembly GCF_028641065.1 of Leucoraja erinaceus. Classification (NCBI taxonomy): domain Eukaryota; kingdom Metazoa; phylum Chordata; class Chondrichthyes; order Rajiformes; family Rajidae; genus Leucoraja; species Leucoraja erinaceus. The sequence continues at coordinate 150,987,299 of NC_073377.1, forward strand.
GCATCTCAATTTCAACTTTCAACATTTTCTCCCTCGATCACATGTGCACACTGCTGCAGAATATACCATTTATAAAATACATTGCACTTTTCTACTCGAACAATGTCTTCCAAACCCATGATTTTTCCCCCAAGAAGGAAAAAGACACCAGGTGGGAAATCAGGCATGTTTCCCACCTTCTTGACTTGGTACTATTTTGCTCTTTCATCTTTGCCATTGGGTCCAAATCCTGGAACAATTTTTCTAACATGCAGCATTTGGACTATGAGGAAGGATTGGATAATCTTATACTATCATCACTTAAATTTTACTTCGGAGTCACGTGAGTGACTACGTGAAGAACCCACCCAGCGCGCAGGCGCGGCATTACGTCAGCAGTGCAACAGCGGCAGCAGCTGGAGCCAGGCTCTCCAGCTGCAGCATAAAGACGAGACCTCAGGTAAGTGCCTTTTTTGTTACAGAGTCGCGCTAGAGAGAATAATGGCCTCTCGCAAGCGACCAGCCAGGAGGACTGCCTGCCCTACTCCACCCGAGGACGGGTCCATAGCGGGACGGCAGCCTCTCGCAGCGGAGGAGCTTTTTCAACGCTCCCGCTCACCCGACACCGAGCCGCCCCCAGTGCTGCAGATCTCAACGCCCCGCACAGGGAGGAAGGCGACACAGAAAACCGACCGGCCGGTGTCCTCCGATGATTCGGAGGAACGGGAACACTCTCCCCCACCGAAAAGGGGAGACGCTCGGATAAGCTGCATGAGGCAGCTCCTCGAGCGTATGATTAATGAGGAGATGCGGCATCTCCCAGGAGGACGGGCTTTGGCCTCCTCCTCTCCACACCCTTCTGTACCCTCTATATTCGAGGGCAGTAAGGGAGGCCAGGACTGGGCTGGCCTATCCCAAGGGCAGGCGGAGGATATCGTCAGCATGCCGGGCGTGCCGGAAGAAGAGCTACTGGGTGTAGTGGGCCGATATGCGGCACCACCAACAACTGGGATGGTGTTGCCACCCAGAATGGCGGCAACTATAAACAGGCTGTCCAACAACCCGCTGCAGGACAAGGCTGTCCAGCAGGCCCTTGACAACTACATCGCGCCCGAAAATTGCGAGGCGCTGAGGGTCAAGACGGTAAATGGGCAGATCTGGAACCAGCTGGGGCAGCACATAAGGGCTCAGGAGGTCAAAATGCAGCGAGTCCTGAAGCTCCACTCAGCAGCCGTCACCGCCTTTGCTCGGTCCGTTGGGGATGAAGACTTGACCATACCCCAGCAGGATGCCCTCGCACTGATGTGCAGCACCACGTATGAGCTAAACAACCTACGGCGGGACAACATCAGGCCTGCCCTCAACCCAACATATGCCGGCCTCTGTAAAGCTCCAGCGCCCGAACGACAGGCGCTGCTATTTGGTGCGGATCTGGCCAAAAGGCTCAAGGAGTTGGAAGAGGCGGCAAAACCAGTAGGCCTCATGAGGGCAGGGCCAGGACCGAGCAGGGCGAAGACACCCAGTTGGCCGCACGCCTCGGCATCCACCAGCAGGGTACCGAGCTGGTGAAAGCCTGGTGACCGCCTCCCACTACCCCCAGTGCTCTTTTTTAGAGCGGGGCCCAGGGCGGAGCCGTGGGAAGATGCGCCGCCCCCACCGCAGCACCAACACGGACAACCTTGGGCCAGACCCACCGGAAACGACCCCACAAGTGAACATGGAGGTAGGTGGGTCTGGTTCCTGTCAACATACACAGACAAAGGGTGTAGTATTAACAGGGGGACGTTTGAGGTTCTTCAAGCATGTTTGGTGCTCCCTTACTAACAATCAGTTTATACTCAACAGTATTATTGGATACAAGATTGAATTCAAACCAGGCGTAGAACCGCCAGTTCAGCACATGCCCCAAAGGGTGTTCCTTCCCTCTCGGCAGTTGAGAAGGTAGAAGGACAAGCTGAACTTGATCGGCTCGTGGCTAAAGGCATCATAGAAATGACCACACACGAGCCGCAAGAATTTGTATCAAATATTTTTCTCAAAACAAAAAAAGATGGTGGATGTCGCATTATTATTCATCTGACATCACTCAATGAGTCTGTTGAGTATCAACATTTCAAAATGGAGACATTTGTCACTGCCAGACAACTGATCTCCAAGGGATACTACATGGCAAGCATAGATATCAAAGATGCTTACTATTTGGTACCCATTCATAAAGATTACTTTAAATATCTGAAATTTATCTGGAGGGGCCAGCTATGGCAGTACCGAGCTTTGCCCAATGGTTTAACGACAGCTCCCAGACTATTTACGAAAATTCTTAAAGTGGCCATGAAGAAATTGAGAGAACTAAAACATTTAGTAGTGGCCTATCTGGACGATGTTCTCATATTAGGAAGAACACGGGAACAAGCTGTCGCAGGAGTGTTAGCCACTAAACAACTCCTTGAAACTTTGGGTTTTATCCTCCACCCAGATAAATCAATATTGGAGCCTACTACTAACATGGATTACTTAGGCTTCACTATTGACACGATTCACATGACTGTCACTCTGCCCAGAAACAAAACAGTTTCACTCATTGAAGCTTGTAGCCATTTAATTGCCACACCGCAACCTAGAATACGGCATGTAGCCAGAGTTATTGGCTCTATAGTAGCAGCATTTCCGGCTGCCCAACATGGGCCCTTGCATTATCAAAATTTACAAAGAGCAAGGACTCATGCATTACGCCTTCATAGGGGGCATTATGATCGCAAAATGGATTTACCCGCTGAAGCCAAATCAGAACTTCAGTGGTGGGTTGACAATATTTGGCACAGTCACAGTCACAGTCCTATCACCGTAACCAATCCTAACATAACCATTGCAACGGATGCCAGTGCTTTAGGCTGGGGAGCTACTAACTCCAAAGACAGCACAGGTGGCAGATGGACTAACTCAGAGGCATCGCTACTACAATCACTGGGCATTAACTTTTTGGAAATGCTCGCCGCCTTTTATGGGCTAAAAGCATATGCATCTGGTATGCGACACGTGCATGTTAGAATTATGATCGACAACACTACGGCAGTATCTTATATCCAGCACATGGGTGGCATTAAATCAGTATCATGCGACAAATTAACTGCTATAATCTGGCAATGGTGTGTCGAGAGACATATTTGGCTATCAGCTGCCTATTTACCAGGCAAACTAAATTTAGTGGCGGACACCAGGTCACGAAAATTCAACGACAACATCGAATGGATGTTGGACCCAAAATTATTTGCTAAAATTATCAAGCAATATGGTACGCCAGATATAGATTTGTTTGCGTCTAGGTTAAATCACCAACTACCCATGTATGTGGCTTGGGAACCAGACCCAGAGGCAGCAGCGGTAGATGCCTTCACGCTGGACTGGGGAAATTTCTTTTTCTATGCTTTCCCTCCCTTCTGCCTCATCAGTCGGGTACTCCAGAAAATTCAGGCAGACTCAGCCTCTGGCATTCTGGTCGTGCCCGACTGGCCTACCCAACCATGGTTCCCAATGTTCCACGACATGGTGGTAGAGACACCAATGGTCCTTCAACACCACCCCCAATTATTGACTCACCCGGTAACTGGCATTAGCCATCCATGCCACCAAAAATTGAAACTCCTGGTTTCCAGATTTTGAACAGGCCTTACCGGGGATTGGGGTTATCAGACAGAACAATCACCCCCATGTCGGCATCCCTGCGAGTTTCCACCAAGAAACAGTACCTGACCTTCATCAGGAAATGGGAACAGTACTGTCTGGACGCAGGGACATCCTACACGACGACTTCGATCTCGGATGTGCTGGAGTTCCTGGCCCACCTGCACCATGATCTCAAGATGAGCTACAGTGCCATCAATACGGCTCGGAGCGCACTGTCCGCATACCTCATGCCGATAGAACAGCATAGTGTGGGATCCCACCCTCTAGTCATCAGACTCCTTAAGGGGATCTTTAATACCAAACCCCCTACACCTAGATACACTCACATGTGGGATGTGAGTGTAGTTCTCACACACCTTCGAGGTTGGCCTCCGGTGGGATCCCTGAGCCTGGAACAGGCCACTTACAAAACCCTCATGCTCATGGCGCTTGTCTCAGCTCAAAGGGTTCAGTCGCTCCATCAGCTTAATCTGAACTACATGGTGACCACCCCAGATACCATTACTTTCACCATGCCGGGGTTGGTAAAACAAAGTAGACCAGGTACATCAAACTCCCCGTTGATCTTCCGGGCTTACCCTCCAGAACCTAGGCTGTGTGTGGTGACCCACCTTCATCATTATCTAGACACAACCCAAACGCTAAGAGGGAGAGAGAAAGCCTTATGGGTTAGCCACAGAAAGCCTTTTGGACGGGTAACCAGCCAAACATTATCCAGATGGTTGAAACAGGTCCTCAGCATGGCAGGGATTAACACAAATGTTTTTAAATCCCATTCAACCAGGGCAGCGTCCACCTCAGCGGCGGATAGGATGCAGGTTCCCCTCGACCACATCCTCAGAGCAGCGGGATGGTCAAGGGAATCGACATTCCAACGATTTTACAACAAACCGCTGATGGAACAGGACGTCTTTGCGGATACCGTTTTAAAAACCGCAAAGTTATGATTTAAAGCCCATGGGAGCTATTTTGTTTTTTGTTATAGTTAATAAATATTTCTTTTATAACTAAACAAACTTGTTGGTCTCTAGCTACCACTTCCTCCCTCGATGATCTTTCGGCAGTGAGTGATATAACTGTTACACGGTTTGAAATCACAGACCTTTGAAGTCTTCACGTAGTCACTCACGTGACTCCGAAGTAAAATAGTAAGATTAAACGAGTACTTACCAGTACGAAGTTTGATCTGTATTTTATGAGGAGTTACGATGAGGGATTACGTGCCCTCCGCTCCCACCCTCATTATATAGATCAAATTCGGACTAATGTCTCGTTGGTCTTCACTATCTTTACTTCAACTAGTGTCTATCTGTGATTCCACACCGCTGCTTGGAAGTATGCCGCGCCTGCGCGCTGGGTGGGTTCTTCACGTAATCCCTCATCGTAACTCCTCATAAAATACAGATCAAACTTCGTACTGGTAAGTACTCGTTTAATCTTACTATTTAGCTGAATGAGTGATAATTTAATTTCCTCATCTTTCAGCAGTATGACAGGGTGGTTGCTGAGGGACAATGCCCCAGGCTCAAGTTTTGAACTGTGAATCAAACACAAAGAATAACAAGTTAGCCATGTTGACGATCTATTTCTTCACATGTTCGATTGTAAATCTGAATTATTTATCCGCTGTGTTACGGATGGTCAGTCACGGGCATATTCTAGACCAATATCAATGGCTAGAAAGATATCAGTCATGATCTTACTGAATTGTGAATCAAGCTGTAAGGATAAATTGCCTTCTGAACCATTTTCTTCCCATACCCTCAGACTATACTTGATCGGACTTGCTGGCTTCACCTTGCACTAAACGTTATTTCCTTATCATGTATCTATACACTGTAAATGACCAGATTGTAATCGTGCATTTTATTTCTGCTGACTGGTTAGCACGCAACAAAAGCTTTTCACTGTACCACTGTACATGTGTCAATAATCTAAAATGACCTGAACCTATGTTTTCATGTGTAGGAAGGAACTGCAGATGATGGTTTAAATCGAAGATGGACGCAAAAAGCAGGAGTAACTCAGCGGATCTTAGTTTTCAAGAGAGTTAGATTTAGCTCTTAGGGCTAAGGGAATCAAAGGATATGGGGGAAAATCCAGAACAGGGTTACTGATTTTGGATGATCAGCCTTGATCATAATCAATGGCGGTGCTGGCTCGAATGGCTGAATGTCCTACTCCTGCATCTATTTTCTATGCCTCTATGTTTCTATCACAGACACTGTCTGACTGCTGAGTTACTCCAGCTTTTTGTTCCTATCTTATGTTTGCATGCTCATTGTTTTATTTACAGGTGTCAATGTATCATTGTTCTCAGCAACATTTTCATCGAAAGTGAAACAGCAGCTAACATGATGAAGATTACAAGCGGGCCACTCGCCCATATGCCCCAGGACCAACACGGCACACACCGAGGACCAGCGAGCAAAGGCCTGTCAAGAGGAGTTATCACCAATCTTAGCCCAGCTCATCCCCAAAGACCTGTGGGGCCACCGGCGATGGCAGACACAGGGCTACACAGGTACACACTGTATCTTGCTCAAGGTACCAGCATCTGCAGTTTCTTATGTCTCCTGAAGAGGAAGAGATTTGGTTTCTTGTTTGGATTAGGCTGAATGAAGCAAGGCCTGGAAATCAGGAATAGGGGTAAGTACCCATAATCCAAATTCTCTGACCAAATGGATATCGGCTACAGAAACCTCCCAAAGTAACTAACTGGTTGGAAGTAATTAAATGTGATTTAATCTCCGCAGATGTGATGTACACTTCTTTCTGGGCGTAAGCAGGATAGGTTTAAGAAGGTACGTAGAAGTTTACTGTTAAACTTTGGCAAAGACAGCAGGTGGTAACTCAGGAAGGCATATCTTCTTGACTTGGTACTATTTTACACTTTGTTCTTTGCCACTGTATATTTGGTCTGTGATCAGAGGATGGAGTTAAATGGTTTGGATGTTCCATTGATTGCTGTTCATTGTGTTTATTAGATGGGGCAAAATGATCTCCAGCCTCCTGCACATCTCGGTATCATGTACCACTATCCATTGGTACCTCAGTGCACTGAATATATACCCCACGCCTGCCAAGCGGTCTCCTATCTTTCAAATTAGCTGACGGGGAGGAGAACCAATGTCAGCATCCACTTCCAAGCCAACAACCACAGCATCAAAACTCACGTATAGTCTTTCTGCTGACAAGAGAGCATAAAACAAAAAAGGCTTTTCACTGTACCTCGGTAGTCAAGTCAAGTCACATTTATTTATATAGCACATTTAAAAAACAACTCTCGTTGGCCAAAGTGCTTTACATTTGTTATAAGAATAGTATAAACAAATAAACTACATACATATATACATATAGCCCTCGCTCAGTGGACGTCAGGAAAGGCTTGTGAGTATAGATAAGATTTTAGTCTAGATTTAAAGGAGTCGATGGAGGGGGATGCTGTTCCACAGTCTAGCAGCTGCAACCGCAAAGGTGCGGTCGCCCCTAAGCTTATGCCTAGACCGCGGGGAAATTCAGCAGGCCCAAATCGGCCGATCTGAGGGACCTGGAGGTGGAGTGGTGGGTGAGATGACTTTTAATGTAGGAGGGGGCAAGCCCATTGAGGGCTTTGTAGACATAGAGGAGGGTCTTGAAATGTATACGGAACCGCACATGGAGCCAGTGGAGAGAGGCCAGGATCGGGGTGATGTAGTCCCTTTTTCGGGTGCCCGTCAGGAGTCTCGCTGCGGCGTTTTGGAACAGTTGCAGGCGAGACAGGGAAGATTGGCTGATGCCAGTGTAAAGAGAGTTGCAGAGTGACAATAAACTAAACTAAATAAATCTGAATTAATCTAAATGAATCTAAACTAATCTAAAATAATCTAAGCTAATCTAAACTAATCTAAACTAATCTAAGATAATCTAAAATAAACTAAACTAAACTAAGATAATCTGAGCTAAATTAAACTAAACTACAGTAAATGAATCTGAGCTCAGCGAAACTCTATGCGTTCCAGTAATTTAGCTGACGCTAGTATACCTGACAGGCTGACACGACAAGTTTCCAAAATTACAAAGATAAAAAATTCTGAGAAATTAAATAGTTTTAAAATCTTTGTAATTTGAAATAATCTAACAATCTTCATAACTCTAAGTAAAATAAAAAGCCTTAAAATGTTTCAGAACAAAATGTAGCCAAAAATAACAAAAACTAAAAACAAAATTAGGTCAGATAACCCTAATAAAAATCTGATCAAGCATCATTGACCTGAAACGTTCAATCTGTTTCTCTCTCCACAGATGCCACCTGACCTGTTTTTTTCGACTTTCATTAAAAAGCCTAACCTCTTGATTCTCATAACCGTAAGTTATGGAATGCTTCCAGCACACAACACAACAAACATGTTCCAAAGATAGACACAGTCGCAATCTGAAGAAGGGACCCAAAATGTTACCTATTCCTTTTCTCCAGAGATGCTGTCTGACCCGCTGAGTTACTCCAGCTTTTTGTGTCTATCTTTGGTTTAAACCAGCATTTGCAGTTCCGTGTGTAGGAAAGTACTGCAGGTGCTGGGTTGAATCTAAGATAGACATAAAATGCTGGAGTAACTCAGCGGGACTTGCAGCATCTTTGGGGAGAAGGAATGGGTGACCTTTCGGGTCTGAAGAAGGGTCTCGACCTAAAACGTCACCCTTTCCTTCTCTCCGTAGATGCTGCCTGTCCCGCTGAGTTACTCCAGCATTGTGTCTTATCTGCAGTTCTTTCCTACACCAGCATGTTCCAAATGTATGTTCTATTGAATATGCCATACCAGCACTAGAAACAACATTGAATGTCAGGAATATGGGCCTTGCAGCAAACTTTACACATCGACCAGTCAATTCCATTGCCAGAACAGATATGAACTTTCTGAAGGTGTTTGTTCCCACCAGAACCAAGGGTCACTTGCTGCTTAACATGGAGGGAGTCTGGGAATTGGTGGAAGGTTGATGAGAAATATATGTAAGCACTGGCGAATCTGCAGACGGCAAACACTGACAAAGATAAACTGAAAGCTGTGAAAGAAAGGGGGTGAAGATTAAGAAATTACAAATTGCAGTTTTGCTAGTCATTTCTGAGGGAGTAGAAATCAAAAGTAATGGAGAAGTATGAAACTTATAGGTCTAGTCGGAGGCTCAGAGGGGATAGAGCCTTCTCTGTTGCTACTCCGGCACTCTGGAACACCCTGCCGTTGCACATCAGACAGGCCCCCTCACTGTCCATCTTCAAATCCAGTGTTAAAACACATTTGTACTCCTTGGCCTTTGACCATGCCTGAGGCTTTGCTTCTGTTTGTGGTGTCTTTGATGTTTCTTTATTTTACATGTCTTTTCCTACTATTTCTTTTGATTGTTATTTTTGGTGTGTATTAACTTTTTTGTCAATGATTAGTGATGTACAGCACTTTGTTGCAGCTATGTTTGTATTTAAAGTGCTCTATAAATAATATTATTATTATTATTATTATTATTATTATTATTATTATTATAAAAGAACCCTGGCCGGTGTCAAAGTCTGGATACTTGACACAATGTTGTACAACCTGGGTGATTGATGCAAACACAGCAATGCGATTAACAAGTTGCTCAAAATAAGTCGTTGTCTTTGTGTGATACATCCAGACTTTGCAGTCCAGGAGCAGAAAAGACTGCAAAACGTTGTGACGACTGCCCAGTCCATCACCAGCTCAAACCTCCGCACCATCGAAGGGATCTATTGAAGTCGCTGCCTCAAACAGGCAGCCAACATCATCAAAGACCCACACCATCCTGGCCACACACTCAATTCACCATTACCATTGGGAAGAAGGTACAGGAGCCTGAAAACTGTAATGTCCAGGTTCAGGAAGAGCTTCTTCCCTACAGCCATCAGGTTATTAAACACGACAACAAATAAGCTTTGAACTACAACAGACTATTATTATTATTGCACTGTATTTGTTTATTTATTGAATGTATGTATGAATACACACTGAACTTTTTTTCTCCCGGTATGTATTATGTTTACATATTCTGTTGTGCTGCAGCAAGCAAGAATTTCATTGTCTTATCTGAGACATATGACAATAAAATACTCTTGATTCATGACTCTTAACACGTTGATCAACTTAACATCATCATTAGTTGTCTTGGTGTATAACTATCCTGTTGTGTCACCTAACATTGGAGATGTGATCACAGCCTTTGATTGAGATGCACTTCCCTTGTGCAAGTAAAGTATGGCGAGAAGGCAGGAATGGGGTACTGATTGCGGATGATCAGCCATGATCACGTTGAATTGGCTTGAAGGGCCGAATGGCCCACTCCTGCTCCTATTGTCTATGTATCTATGCATAAAATTATCCCACTGCTGATGGTAAACGATTCGAGTTCTTGAGTCTTATTACGGGTCGAGATTTCGACCCTAGGCCACCTTATATAATACCATTCATAGTTCTGTTTCCAAAACCATGAAAAAGGGTTAAAGTCAAAGAAGAAAGAACAAAACTAATGTTCAAGGAAGATATAAGAACTGAGAAGTTAAACCTGTATGAATAAAGATTGAAGAGATTGGGGCAGCACAGTGGCACCGGCTAGAGTTAGTAGAGCTAACAGTGTGGCTACCAACTACTCTGTTGAATTGGGTTCAATCCTGACCTTGGGTATTGACTGCATGGAGATTCCCATGTTCTCCTTTTGACTATAAAGGCTTTCTCCAGGATCTCTCATTCCCCCCACATCCCAAGACCCCGAATCAGTACCCCTTTCCTGCCTTCTCCCCATATCCCCTGACTGCGCTATTTGTAGGTCTTATTGTGAAAGCATCCAGAGAACCTGCCTCCACCGCCCTCTGAGACAGAGAATTCCACAGACCCACCACTCGCTGTGAGAAAAGTGTTGCCTCGTCTCCGTTCTAAATGGCTTACTCCTTATTCTTAAACTGTAGCCCCTGGTTCTGGACTCCCCCAACATCGGGAACATGTTTCCTGCCTCTAGCATGTCCAAACCGTTAACAATCTTATATGTTTCAATGAGATATCCTCTCATCCTTCTAAACTCCAGAGTGTACAAGCACAGCTGCTCCATTCTCTCAGCATATGACAGTCCCGCCATCCCTGGAATTAACCTTGTAAACCTACGCTGCACTCCCTCAATAGCAAGAATGTCCTTCCTCAAATTAGGGGACCAAAACTGCACACAATACTCCAGGTGTGGTCTCACTGGGGCTCTGTACAACTGCAGAAGGACCTCTTTGCTCCTATATTCGATTCCTCGTATTATAAAGGTCAGCATGCCATTTGCTTTCTTCACTGCCTGCTGTACCTGCAAGCTTACTTTCATAGACTGATGTACAAGGACCCCGAGATCCCGTTGTACTTCCCCTTTTCCCAACTTGACGCCATTTAGAGAGTAATCCGCCTTCCTGTTTTTGCTACCAAAGTGGATAACCTCACATTTATCGGCATTAAACTTCATCTGCCATGCATCCGCCCACTCCCCCAACCTGTCCAAGTCACCCTGCATTCTCATAGCATCCTCCTTACAGTTCACTAGAAATCACATAATGCAGCTAAATGACAGAAGTTGGAGGAAGTTGAAGGGAATATGAGAAGAACTAATGAGTGGATGGTGGTTGGCACTGACTCAGTGAATGGAAAAGCCAGTTTTGCTGCTATGGACTCTGTGACTAAGATTAACACTGCTTCACAAAAAATAAAATTTACAGATCTGAGAGAGACTTTTGCAAGATTTGGACAAGAGAGAATATCCGAGAAATATATTTATAGAGACATGTTTGCAATATATTTTGGTGACCAATGCAGGGGGTTACAGCAACAGGCTGAGAGCTGGATGGAGACATAGAGTGGGCGGCCGTTAGAAGCTCATGGTTGATCCATAGACTGAGGGATGGTTCGTATGCAGTTTTTGCAGCAGTTTCTGTTTTTACTTCAGATTTCCAACATCTGCTTGTTTTTTTTAATTTTCAGTAAGGAAACGGATTGAACAGCAGCATCCATCTTCCTGAAGGATTGTCTACGTACCGGGATTTATTAAATGAGAACACCTGGCTTCATGAAGGCTTCCTTAAACTCCAAGAAGATTAATGAAAGTGAAAGATCTGGAAAAGTATTGAAAGTTAAATGTTTTGCATGTGTGGTGCTGATCACAGCAGGAGGACTAAACATCTGACCCATTCATGGCAGAAAAATCAAGCTTAGCAGCTACTCCGCAAGACTACTTTGTCATCTCGCTGTCCTCCATCAGTGATGCTTGCAGACTTCTACTTTCTTCTGGGTTTAAGAAGAATATTGATTTGGAAAGAGTGCAGAAGGTAATCAGGCATGAGCTACAAGGGGAGGTTATGTCGACTGGGACATTTTGGAACATAAGTGGATGAGGGGGTGATCTTATTGAGGTGTACAAGATCATGAGAGTCATTGATAAAGTGAATGCTCAGTCTTTTTCCAACATAGAGGAATCTAAAAACTAGAGGGCATGCGTTTAATTTGAGAGGAAATAAATGCAAGAAGGACCTCAGGGGTACTCAGAGTAAAGGGGTTGCCCCTGGCAGCTGGTCTGTATCTGGAATGAGCTGCCTGGTGAAGCTATAGAAGCAAATATGAGATTTAAGAGGCACTGGACAATAGAAAGCATTTTGAGGGTTGTGTGTCAGGTACCGGCAAATAGGACTGACCCAGCATGGCAACTTGGACAATGTGAGCTGAAGATGTTTTAACTGTATTGTACCAGTTTAAGACCCTAATCTTTCAGTCAAGTCTCCCTGCAGATATGTGTTAACATGGAAACTATGGTCAGTCCAGGGAAAACTACATGTTTTGTGCAAGGTCTGGGGATAAAAATCATTAGTTTTCCTTGGAGATCATTGCTGTCGTCTGTTATTTTAGAAGAACTTGAATACATGGTTATGAGCATAGTTATGGTCCCATATATGATTCCTATTAGATCACCAATACTTTGAGGGCAACCGAGTGGTAGAGTTGCTGCCTCACAGCGGCAGAGACCTGGGTTCAATTCCAACTATGGGTGCTGTCTGTACGGAGTTTGTACGTTCTCCCTGTGGCCATGTGGGTTTTCTCTGGGAAATCCAGTTTCCTCCCACATTCAAAAAACATGCAGGTTTATAGGCTATATTCCGTTTGGGGAGTCTGCATCCTGGGGGCATGAACATCGAATTCTCCCAATTTTGTTAGTCCTTGCTGTCTCCTCCCCTTCCTCAGCCCCCCTGCTGTCTCCTCCAATCCCCCAGCCTTCGGGCTCCTACTCCTTTTTTCCTTTCTTGTCCCCACCCACCCTCGCCCCCGATCAGTCTGAAGAAGGGTTTCGGCCCGAAACGTTGCCTATTTCCTTCGCTCCATAGATGCTGCTGCACCCGCTGAGTTTCTCCAGCTTTTTTGTGTACCCCAGGTTTATAGGCTAATTGGCTTCTGTAAATTGTCCAATGTGTAGGATATATAATATGTATGGGTGATCGATGGTCAGCATGGACTTGGTGGACTGAAAGGCCTGTTTCCACGCTGTATCTCAAAACTAAACTAAACTTACAATTCTACATATATTATTCTACCTGAAAAATTGTTTAATTTGGAGTCACTGATGCACAAACATACATTGACACCTGGCATCATTCGACTCTTTCTCAAAGTATATAGTTGCCAGTTGCAGCTTCTCCGTTTTGGGATAATGAATCCATGCTGCATCTGTCTGCCTTCCCGCTGTGTTGGTCATTCACAGAAATTGGTGTCTCTTAATGACAGCATAAATCATGGACACAGCACAGCATGGTAAAAATAAAACAGCTAAAGTCATTTTGTTTGGAAGGAACTGCAGATGCTGGTTTACATCGAAGATAGACACTGCAAACACAGACTGCAGTCTGAAGAATGGTCTCAAGAAGATGACCTACTCAATAAAATGCCAACGTGGTTTCTGTGAAAGGCACACAATAGTAGACGTGATCTTTGCAGCAAGACAACTACAAGAGGATCGCCAAGAACAAAACTGCAGCTCGAGTCTGATGAAGAATCTCGATGTGAAACGTCACTTATTCCTTTTCTCCAGAGTCGCTGCCTGACTCACTGAGTTACTCTAGCATTTTGAGTTTATCTTCAAAGTAATTTTGGTGGAATCCCCATCTATGGGTTGCATTTTCCATTCACTGCCCAATCCTTCACCTCACCCGCAGAAGTGCTTTGTGGTTGAACTCAATAATGAATAATTGCAGGGGTGTTAATGTCCAGAGCAGCATGGTTCTCCTCAAGATGGAATCAATCCATTGCAGCAACATGTCTTTTCCTCTTTAATCAATTAGATGGTAATTATTTTAAACAGTAACTTTGCCATCTCATGCATCTCCCTTCATTAGGCCAATGCTGTGTGTGCCTTTCTTAAGACAGCAAATATCCTTGTGCAAAAGATCCAAAAATCTGTTCATAAGTTGGCCCGTGATATAGGCTTTTCTACCAGACTTCCCAGCACAATTGATCACTGTTAACTGCATTGTCAGAATGCCCTTAGTTTAGTTTAGTGATACAGCATGGAAAGAAGCCCTTCCGCCCATGGAGCCGCGCCGACCAACAATCACCTGCACACTAGTTTGATGTTATTCCAGCTTTGCATCCTCCACACTAGGGTCAATTTTTACACAAGCCACTTAACCTACATAATTAACTTGCACGACTTTGGAATGTGGAAGGACACCGGAGCACCTGGAGAAAACCCACATGGTCACAGGGCGAACGTTCAAACAACGTACAGACAACACCCGGAGTCAGGATTGAACCTGGGTCGATGGCACAGTAACGCAGCAGATCCAGCGCTGAGCGACTGTGCTGCCCCAAAAGCCCAGCACAAAATTCATTCTACACTCACTGCTAATAGAAAAATCCAGATGCACTGTTGTCCAGGGAGTGTGAACACTGGATGAAAGTAGCATGCAATTCCAAGTGATTCCAAATCTCTTCCAATGTTCTCCTTCCAGTCACCCCCAACCTTACACCCCGCTCTAACTTCTGTCAATACCTTAAACTCTACCACATGCCCTACTGGCTCAATGTGCAAGCAAAGGTATGGGAGCTGCAAAAATCCATGAGGATTGCTGTGAGAAGCAATCTGAACTGGAAACACAAGGTTTACATCACAAAAAACAACAAATTTAAAGACTGTATTTGCACAAAGTGTGCACAAAAATAATGTGTAATCCTGTTCAACATTTGTCGACTATTTTCCCATTTTGCCTAGTATCGTTCGGTGCTGGAAAAGGATCCATTCACATTTGTGGGAAAGTTAGATTTGGGGTAGGCACCCTCAGCTGTTTGTTTTGAGTTTGAGCTTGAGTTTAATTTATTGTCACGTGTACCGAGGTACAGTGAAAAGCTTTTGTTGCGTGCTAACCAGTCAGCGGAGAGTCAATACATGATTACAATCGATCCATCCAAAAGGTTCAAACACATGATTTGAGATCATCATCATCCTCCACCACCACCCCCTCCTCCATCATCTCCAGGTCCATCTAACTTCTTGACTTCCCTTTCCACGAAGAGATAAGCAGAAATCTGATAATGCCAAATAATTACTGCAGTATCAACAATTGACTTTTTCCAATTGCCGTAATACTCTTTGCTTTGCATTCAGTACTGAATTTAAACAAAGCAATGGATGTGAAATTAAGCCAGCAATTTGCTTGAAGTATATCCCCTACTGAGCTATTACCATATGTTGATGGAGACACAAAGAACTGCAGACGCTGGAGTCTTGAGGAAAACACAAAGTGGTCGAGTATTCACAAGAGGGAACAAGCTGGAAAAGAGAGGTTGGTAAGACAAAGGTACACAAAATTGCTGGAGAAACTCAGCGGGTGCAGCAGCATCTATGGAGCAAAGGAAAAGGCAACGTTTCGGACCGAAACCCTTCTTCAGACTGATGGGGGGTGGGGGGGAGAAGGAAGGAAAAGGGGGGGGGGAGGAGGAGGGCGGGGGGATTGGAGGAGACAGCTCGAGGGTTAAGGAAGGGGAGGAGACAGCAAGGGCTAGCAAAATTGGGAGAATTCAACGTTCATGCCATCAGGACGCAAGCTGCCCAGGCGGAATATGAGGTGCTGTTCCTCCAATTTCCAGTGTTGCTCACTCTGGCAATGGAGGAGACCCAGGACAGAGAGGTCGGATTGAGAATAGGAGGGGGAGTTGAAATGCTGAGCCACCGGGAGTTCAGGTAGGTTATTGCGGACTGAGCGGAGTTGTTCGGCGAAACGATCGCCCAACCTCCGCTTAGTCTCCCCGATGCAAATCAGCTGACATCTAGAGCAGCAGATGCAGTAGATGAGGTTGGAGGAGATACAGGTGAACCTTTGTCGCACCTGGAACGACTGCTTGGGACCTTGAATGGAGTCGAGGGGGGAGGTGAAGGGACAGGTGTTGCATTTCTTGCGGTTGCAACGGAAAGTGCCCGGGGAGGGGGTGGTACGGGAGGGAAGGGAAGAATTGACAAGGGAGTTGCGGAGGGAGCAGTCTTTGCGGAAGGCAGACATAGGGGTAGATGGGAAGATGTGGCAAGTGGTGGGGTCACATTGGAGGTGGCGGAAATGGCGGAGGATTATGTTGTATTTGCCGGCTGGTGGGGTGAAAGGTGAGGACTAGGGGGACTCTGCCCTTGTTGCGAGTGCGGGGATGGGGAGAGAGAGCAATGTTGCAGGGTATGGATGAGGCCCTGGTGCGAGCCTCATCTATGGTGGCGGAGGGGAATCCCCATTCCCGGAAGAATGAGGACATTTCTGATGCCCTGGTATGGAATGTCTCATCCTGGGAACAGATGCGGCGTAGGCGGAGGAATTGGGAGTAGGGGATGGAGTCTTTACAGGGGGCAGGGTGGGAAGACGTGTAATCCAGATAGCCATGTGAGTCAGTTGGTTTGTAGTGTATGTCGGTCAGAACAAAGGTTCTGGTAGGACAAAGCCTGGTAAGTGATGGGTTGAGAGGGATGGGGGTTTGATTGGCTGATGGGTGAAGCTGAGAAGCTAAAGGTGAAAAGGAGATACAAGAGTATCAGATAAAGGAGATACAAGAGTATTAGATAAAGAGAAGAGTGCACGAAGGAGGGGAAAGAAGCAGGATCACCGAGGGGTGGGAGAAATTGGTGTGTAACAGGGCGAGGGGGGGGGGACACAGGGAAGAGAGGGGTTGCTTGAAACTAGAGAATTCAATGTTCATTCATGGAGAAATAGCACCTAATATTTTGCATGGGTATCTTATGCCCCTGTCCCACTTAGGAAACCTGAACGGAAACCTCTGGAGACTTTGCGCCCCACCCAAGGGTTCCGTGTGGTTCCCAAAGGTTTTTGTCAGTCTCCCTAATGGTCGAAAGTGGTCTCCGCTTCTTCTATGTTCCGGCGATTATTTCAAAAAATTTTAAATCAGCTGTGACTAAAAATAGGTTGCCGTTTTAAAAATTGGTAAATATTTAGTGGAAGCCGGTTGCGATGCTAGTTGAAGATGGTTGCCAGAGGTTGCAGGTAGTGCCTAATGAAGGCCAAAGTGCCCAAAGCCTTTTTGACCGACTTATCTACCTGAGACTGGACCTTCAAGGAACCATGTAACTGTTGTCCTAGATCCCTCTGATCTGCAACACTACCCAGGGACATGCCATTTACTGCGTACATCCAGACCTTGTTCTGTTAAGCCTGGCCAAATTGGAGAGGTTAAGACTTTAAAATGGGGTAAAAGCTTCAGGGCTGCTGGGAGATTTTGGCAATTTGGAATTGTTCTCTGCAGAACTTGGACAAGTTGTGGAGTGGTGCCAGTTTGCCTGGAGCCTAGATACAAATTGCAAGAAAAGAATAAGAACGTCTGCAGACCCTGTCAATTAGGTGCAAAATACATAGATTGGATTGGATGGCTGCAAACCAGACATACACCTTGTAAATAATTGTAAATAATGTTGCAGTTCTACTTTGCCGAGTGTTGATTGGATGAGGTATTGAGCCTTGTCTGGGCTTCTTGCAGATCAGGGTAAATGTTTCTAAGTTGGCTTCCTTGAGAAGTCCCGTTTGAATACAATATATTGAGCTGCTGTGTTATTGGGTTAGGGAAATGTCTGTTATGTATGGGGTTAATCAATATCTGTAATGGATTGTAAAGAGACCACCCCTGGCGGTGGGATAGGTACAGTAGATGAACTGTAATTGTGTTTTGTAAAAATAAAGTTTAGATGTTCAAGTGGTTGACTCAGTGATTTTTGACCGAAACTAGACTGGGGAAAGCTCAGAACGAGCAATTTACAGTTCAATGTCCCAAAATGCAACACCTCACACTACTCTGTATTAAATTCCATCAACCATTCCTCAGCCAATTGATCCAGATCCTGCTGCAATCTTCCACAACCATCTTCACTATCTGCAAAACCTCTCACTTTTGTGTCACCAGCAAACTTGCTAATCTTGTCCAGTATGTACTAATCCAAATCATGACAAACAGTAATGGGCCTCCAATCTGAGAAGCAACCTTCCATCATCACCCTCTGCTTCCTTCCATGGAGCCAATTTGCTATCCATTCAGCTATCTCTCCTTGGATCCCATGCAATCTAACCTTCCAGAGCAGCCGAACATGCAGAATCTTGTTGAATGCTTTAGTGAAATCTATGTACATAACATCTCTAGCTCTACCCTCATCAACCTTTTTGGTCTTGAAAAAATTCAATCAGATTTGTGAGACATGATCTTCCACATACAAAACCATACAAACGATCCCTAATCAGCCTTTGCCCTTCTAAATGCCTGTATAATCTATGCCTCAGAATACTCTCTAGTAACTTAACAACTACAGATGTTAAGCTCACCGGCCAATAGTCCCCAGCATTTTCCCTGCAGCCCTTCTTGAAAAGAGGCACCATATTTGCCACCCTCCAGTCTTCCAGCACCTCTCCTGTATTTAAGGACGACTCATAAATTTCAACAAGGGCTCCCGCAATTTCCTCTCTAGTTTCCCGCAATGTCCTCGGATATATCTGACCAGGCCCTGGAGATTTGTCTACCTTCATACACGATGGTACCTTCAGTACCTCTTCGACGTTAACCCCGACTGCTCTCACGACACTTCCATTGACGTCTTCAAGATCCTGCTACTGTCTTTCTCTTCGGCAAATACAGAGGAGAAATACTAATTTAGGACCTTGCCCATCTCTGTGGCTCCACACAGAGGTGACCTCTTTGATTCTTGAGAGGTCCCACTCTCTCTCTAGTTACCCTTTTCCCCCTTATGTATTTATAAAATCATTTGGGATTGTCTTTAATACTATCCGCCAGAGCTATCTCCTGGCCCCCTTTTGCCCTTCTGATTTCCTTTTTCACTGTACTCCTCAGCTCCCGAAACTCCTCCAGGGATGCATTTGATCCCAGCTGCGTATATCTGTTCCTTGCACCCTTCTTGTTTTTCACCAATGCCTCAATTTCCCTCATCAGCCAAGCTTCCTTAGGTTTGCCTTTTTTGCCCTTCACTCTAATGGGGACATACATATCCTGAGCTTTAGTCAGCCCACTTTTAAAAACAACCCACTTGGCCCTTTCCCCTCAAATAACCTGCTCCAGTTAACTTGACCGAGACCTTCTCTCATACCCTCAAACTTGGTCTTACCACAGTCAAGCATTTTAACATGTGGACCCTCTCCGTCCCTATCCATAACTATCTTAAACCTAATCGAACTGTGGTCACTGGTCCCAAAAGGCTCCTCCACAAATAATTAATTAACTTGCCTTTCCCAATTTCCCAATACTAGATCCAGCGTCACCAGGTTTCAGTCATGGCTACAACGTCCCAGTTGCTCGTACCTATCCATGCCCTGAGCTCATCCGCCTTACCCGTCAGGCCCCTTGCATTAAAATACGTGCAATTTAAACCAACCCTCCTTCCTCGCTCTCCGCCTTTCACTGTCCATTAACCTTTCCCATACCACCCTCTGTACTGACTTCTAGCCTCTCACGTGCCTCTGTCATGTACGAGATCCCACCCCCCTGCCAATCTGGTTTAAACCCTCCAGTGTAGCATTAGAAAACCTGTCCGCTAGGATGTTGGTCCCCTCCAGTTTAGGTGCAACCCGTCCCTTTTATACTGGTCACCCCGGCCCCGGAAGAGATCCCAATGATCCAGAAATATAAATCCCTGCCCCCTGCACCAACACCTCAGCCACACATTCATTTCCCCTATCTTCCTATTCTTACCTTGACTAGCACGAGGTACTGGAAGCAATCCTGAGATCACCACCCTGCATCTTCTACCCAATTCCATAAACTCGTGTTGCAGAACCTCCTTCCTCTTCCGACCTATATCGTTTGTGCCAACATGCACAACAACTTCCGGCTTCTCCCCCTCACTCTTGAGGATGCCGTGCAGCCACTCCGAGATGTCCTGGGACCCTGGCACCAGGGAAGCAACACATCATCCTGGAGACTCGCCTGCTGCCGTAGAATTTCCTGTGCCCACCTCTGACTATCGAGTCCCCACCACTACGGTTCTGCCTGACGTCACTCTTCCCCGTTGAGCCTTAGCATCAAGTTTGGAGTCACAGCCCTGGCTGCCACTCAAACTAGTCGTGTCATCTGCTCCGACAGCTCCCAAGAGGGTTACCTGTTTTCAATAGGTACAGCCACCGAGAGCTCCTGATCTCCATGTTTATTTCTCTTCCTCATTGTCACACACCTTTGCTCTTCTTGTATCCTCGGTGTGACAACCTCACTGTTGATCCTGTCCAGGAAACTTGTTTTCCCGGATAGCCCTGCGGTCATCCAGCTGCTGCTCAAGGTGGCAGAGATCAGCCGTGATTGAATGGCAGAGTAGACTCGATGGGCTGAATGGCCTAATTCTACTCCTATGACCTGTGAACCTCAACCCGTTGATCCAATGGCACCAGCCACCGTTACCTGACTTGAAGCAAATCTTTCTCAACCTTTAGTACCTCAGTCAAATCTTGGACCCATCCAATTACCCACTGGTACCAACTTGTTCTTCCACTGCCTTGCACTAACTCATCGTCGCTGAGATGGGAGACTAAATATTCAGTGAATTTAAACAAACAGGCATACATTTGCTTAATCCCTAACTGTTGATTTTATTTTATTCTGTTAAATCCAGACTTCCCCATTCTTTTCTTTTAACAAATAAACAAGTTCTCTGGGTGTCTCTGAAATGGTGAAATCGATTATGTGCGATGGGAGACCTCATACTGATTAATCCTATTACGGTAAATTGGCTTCACATGCTTCAGGCAATCCCATTATCAAGTCCCCTTCATTTTTACATCTGAATATATTTATTTTCCTCACAATCATTGCAGTAACTTTACTGATTCAATAGAGCAGAAACACTGCATGCCAGCCAAACAATAATTGAAGTCCAATTATCTTGGCTATTAGTATTCCTTTCCTGCACACTTCCAAGAAGTTAATATTTCCAGCACGCACAAATGCCAAACACTCGCTGATTAGGCTTAACAACAAAAAAACTGCTTGGAAATGTAGAGCAAATTCATCAACATTTAGTGAGATCGCAAGAAGAGAATTCAAGTAGACACCAGTCCCGATAAATTTATCCATCTTTAGTGTGCTCAAATGCTGATGGGGCATAGTGAATCATTTTGCCATATGAAGTGTCAACAGTGCAATGTTTAAAGTGTCCCCAGACTGTAGATCAGATTGTCCCTGTGCGGCCTATTACAAAACCAAGCCTTACAATCTCCGAACCTTTGACATAACTTGTGCGATGTTTTCCCCGTGTTCCTTGTCTCGTGCCTCCAAAGGAGCATTTCAAACTCCTAGCCGCCTCTTAGAGAATGAATAGTAAAAGGAGAATCTCACCAAATGGGGCAAAGATTAGTGTGGTCCTCATCAATAAATAAACTGCTGCAGAAAGTTTTTCAAGATGAAGTTAAAAGGATTTACTGGAGTCAGTCTGGCGTTAGGGATAAATGGAGCTGATCTTAATCAGAATCACCTTTCCACATTGGCTGCCCAAAATCTCCCTGCTGCCATTCAAGCATTTACAAATGTATCATATTTGGAATATTTGTTAATATCAAATTATCTATTCACATTAATTCATTCAAATCCACTTTTACCTTTTGAACTAATAGTTGTGAACTATGACAATTGTTTTGCTTTCTTGTATCTGAGCATTAGTTTAATTATCAATTGATTCTTAAATTAACTCATTGATAATTGATAGTGTCACCACGGTTACGATGGCAACAAAAGCCTTTCACTCTACCTCAGACCACATGACAATAAACCAAACTGATCTCGGTAACTACTGTAGCTTTGATTAGACAAATAACATAACATTTAAACTGCATGGACCCGAGAGGTGGTAAATGTTATTCATTATTGCAATATACAAAATCATGAGGTCCATAGATAAAATGAAAGCTTGCTGCCATTTTCCAGGGGGGAGGATTCTAAAACTAGAGGGCATATGCTTAAGGTAAGAGAGAGGAGATTTAAAAGGGATCCCAGCAGCAACTTTTTCACTTGGAGGGTAATCTGTCTCTCCGGAATGAGGTGCCAAAGGAAGCTACAGATGTGGATACAATTGGACTTTTGGAGTAATATAGAAATACTAAAAGTTTAGAAGGATATTGGCCAAACGCAGACAGACTAGTCCAACCCAGCGGCATAGTGGTGCAGCAGTAGAGTTGCAGCCTGACAGCACCATAGACCGAGGTTCGATCCTGGCTACGGGGGCTGTCTCTATGGAGTTTGTACATTGTCCCTGTGGGTTTTCTCAGATGCTCCAATTACCTTAGACATTCCAAAGACTTGCATGTTTGTAGCTTAATGGGCATCTTCTTTTCTTGCCTATGACGTACACAGCCTAAAGTTGTAGGCCAACTTGTTCTATTTGATCTTACTTGATTGCGCACATCAGGTTGATTGCATTTGTCGAAACAGGGCGGATCACATGAAGGTTGCAATCTCACACCCCAATGGGCTTCTGTAAATTGTCCCTGATGTGTAGGATAGAACTAGTGTAATGGTCATTGCTGGTCGATGCAGACTCCGTGGGCCGAAGGGTATTTTTCCATGTTGTATCTCTGAACTAAATCAAACTAAACTCATGTGTAGGAAGTGGATGCGAACGTGTGATAACATAGAACTGGTGTGAATGGGTAATCGATGATTGGCATGCAGTGGGTGGGCGGATGGATCTGTTTCCATACTGTGTCTCTAAACTAAACTAAATGGCAGCTCATTTTTTTCAAGTTATAACATTTTCAACTGGCGAGAGGATTGAAATAAAATGTAGAAGGAGGGCTGCAAAACTTATTAAATTGCCTTTTACATTTCTGAGATGGTGTGCTAAAAGCATCCAAAAATTAGGCCATCTGGGGTGGTGTAAGGAATTTAAAAAACAGCAGACACATTGCTACATTGACTGAAATGGGAGCTGTACCCCTGGTACAGTGATATACTGTAATTACTCATCTGTTATTTTTCATAAGCTTTACGGCTTTTGCACCAGTTATCGAAAAATTTGTTTCAATTATGTTGTTCTGAACTCTGTGCAGTTTTATTTCAGAAAATATCAAGCACAACTGGAGGATTGCGCTGGACATTCTCCTGACACCAATGTAAATGTATTTGTGGTCCAGAATATCCCATAATCTGGTGCAGAATCAAAGCTCAATGTGATCAATCTACATCACATTTATGACATTATCTGCATTCCTACGATTGTATGTATCCAAACCGCCATCAATTAGATTTCTATGTCTAATTACGGCATAAAGTAGCATAATTGTGGGAAAGGAATACATTGGTAGAGTAATCTCTCTTTGAGACACACCACATTTTTTTATTGGAACGGTGCAGCCTGCTGGAGATGGAAACTATCCTATAGGAACTTGCTCTTTCTTTCTGTTTGTATCAGAACTTTCCTCGTTTGCTCCTCAGGCTTCAGTCCAAATGAGGATCGGAAAAGATTGGGACCAAGGCCCTAGCAGCAGGGTCATGCGGTCAGGGGAGGCAGGGGAGGCAGGGCCTCACCTGTCAGACTCCCAATGAAAATAGCTGTTAAGAAAAGTAAGGAAAAATAATAATAAAATTAAATTAAAAATAAAGATTTTTCCACTGATTGTGTTATAAATATCATTTCTATATGAATCTAATCATTTTTTATAGTAAAAATCGCCAAATTTGCATAGCTCCGCTGCAAATACAGGGAGAGATGAGAGGCAGCGATG
Source organism: Leucoraja erinaceus (assembly GCF_028641065.1). Taxonomy (NCBI): domain Eukaryota; kingdom Metazoa; phylum Chordata; class Chondrichthyes; order Rajiformes; family Rajidae; genus Leucoraja; species Leucoraja erinaceus. The sequence continues at coordinate 151,011,204 of NC_073377.1, forward strand.
AGCTGAGCCTCCCCTCTGATTGCGCAACCCCTTAGAAACTGGATAGAGCGCGGGCAATAAGTGTGTGCCTGTTACTATCTCTCTGTATGTCACCAATGTAATGTTTGTAAACCCATTCAATACATGTCCTCGCCTTCCATAGTCCAGGTAGCTTATTTTACGTATAAATATATTGAATTTAGGCTCGCTGGCGTCGTCATAAAACTGCAATGAGAAAGCACCAGGGGAGGCAGCGATCACACCTGCCTCATTGAAGGGGCGTATCTTCAGCCCAGTGGAGGGAAAGCGAGCATCAATTACGTAGGCTCAGCCCACGTAATTGACGCTACCTCACGCTCCCTCCACGTTAGCTAGCTTCAACAGCGGCGGCACAGCACTGGATTCCACCGCTGGCGATGCTGACTTTCCAGATGTAGGCGGCGCTGACTGGTAGGTTGATTTGTTGAGTATCAATTGGGCCCCGCGCCTAAGGGGGCCCCGCGCTGGAGTAATGTACTCTTGGCTCGGGTAGATGCAACCAGCCCCGGCTCCACCCCTCTCTCTCCCTGGGGAGATGCGGTGATCAATACAGGGAGGGCCGGGCCACTGATACCAGCCAGTGCCTCCCCAGCCATTGACCTCACCGTGCGTCACTGCCTAGCAGCAGGAGACACCGGGATTGGGGACCGAGGAATGAAAGAGACTAGGTCTGGATTCCAAAGAATAGGAGAGACCCCCTCCCCCAAGGGGCAAGAGACACTAGGAACAGGGACTGACGTGGTAGAAACCTGGACTGGGACACAAAGAACAGGAGAGACCATGGGGAAACCTGAGCTCAGACAGAGGGTGCGTTGCTTTCACTCGACTCCTGGTCCACCACCAGCCATTAGGATGTCTCGTCTGCCCGACCCAGCTAGTCCAGCTGTAGTTTACATCATGGCATCTATCCACCTGTACATTTACTATCTGTCTTAGTACTTTGACCAGAGGTGCCGTGACAAATTAACATCTACTAACCTCTGGACTGAACTGTCACCAGGCAGGGATGGCCCATTGGTGTCTATTTACCTCTATCCCCTGCTACGTCAAATAATCCTGGTGCCTTGGAAGAGGATCAGGCTGAGGAAATAAACCCCGACCGTAATCCTCCACTATCCCGTGGGTTATCTTATAGAACATAGAACAGTACAACACAGGAATAGGTAGGCACTTCCCACCCAAACCACCCCATCCCCAGGTACCTTCGCCTGCAACAGTAGGAGATGCAACACTTTAAAGTCCCTTTACCTCACCCCTCGACTCTATCCAAGGACCCAAACAGTCTTTCCAGGTGAGGCTCGGCGATCGTTTCGCTGAACACCTCGGCTAAGTCCGTATTAACCTATCTGATCATCCGGTGGCTCAGCATTTCAACTCCCCCTCCCATTCCCAATCTGACCTTTCTGTCCTGGGTCTCCTCCATTGTCAGAGTGAGGCCCAGCGCAAATTGGAGGAACAGCACCTCTTACAGTGTTTCTTTTGTTAAGTTTACACCCCAGCAGTATGAACATTGACTTCTCTAACTTCAAATAGCCCTTGCTTTCTCTCTCTATCCCCCTACCCAGTTGTCCCACTGATCTTACTGTCTCCGACTGCATTCTATCTATGTCCCACCCCCTCCCCTGACATCAGTCTGAACAAGGGTCTCGACCCGAAATGTCACCCATTCCTTCTCTCCAGAGATGCTGCCTGACCCGCTGAGTTGCTCCAGCATTTTGTGTCTACTTCCAATAGGTACTTCAACCTACAATGCCCACACTGAACTTGATGCCAAGATAAACTAATCATAACTGCCAGCACATGATCAATTTCACTCCATTCCTTGTTTGTCCACGTGCCTATCAAAAAGTCCCTTTCATGCAACTATTCTTTCTGTTTCCACCATCACATCTGGCAGCACATTCCAGCCACCCACCATTCCGTGTAAAAAACCCTGTCCTGTGCATTCATTTCAACTTTGCCCCACTCACCTTAAAACTGTGCCCTCTAGTATGCGACACTTCCACCCTGAGAAAAAGATTCTAACTGCCTACCTTATCTATGCCCCTCATATTTTTATAGACTTCACATTTCCGGTGCATCTTACCTTTCAAGTTCAAAATTGTTACACATGTTAGATAGAGTCTTAACCTGGCCTGAAAAGCCCATTGTTCTGGCAGAAATGAAATGAAAAATGAAATGAAATGATTCAATTTATTGTCATTGTCAGTGTACAGTACAGAGACAACGAAATGCATTTTTAGCATCTCCCTTGAAAGGGAGACACAGGGCGTCGCGGTGTGCCCAGCGCCTGCCGCCGTAACATTCCATTACAGGCAAAGGTGGGTGAAGTGTCTTGCCCAAGGACACAACGACAGTATGCACTCCAAGCGGGATTTGAACCGGCTACCTTCCGGTCGCCAGCCGAACTCTTAGCCCATTGTGCTATCTGTCGCCAGAAGCACTGGGTTGGAGTCGGCCTGACCTGCTAATATTGTTGCCATTCTCCACCGTTGCTGCGCTGCTCTGTGCTGCTACAGGCCGAATCTGAGCCACGCGCTCAGCCACTTGGAGGGGGGCGCATCGTGTGTGCCGGGCTCACCGCACGCGGACACCGCTCAGCCTCCCCACCACAGGGCAACTCCCTCAGCCGACCTCGGATCATCCAAACCACATCCGAGGGCGAGGGAGGCAAGATCCTCGCTAACTCACCGGCACCATTCATTCCCTCTATCCGTTGCCAGCACCAATTTGAAAGTTCTACTCTAGTGGGGACGTCTAATGCAGACAGACCAGAGAGAAGAATTACTTTGGTTGGAAAGAGAGTAGTTTAGTTTAGTTAAACAAAATTGCTGGAGAAACTCAGTGGGTGCAGCAGCATCTATGGAGTGAAGGAGTTCCTTCGCTCCATAGATGCTGCTGCACCCGCTGAGTTTCTCCAGCAATTTTGTGTACCTTCAATCTTCCAGCATCTGCAGTTCCTTCTTGAACAGTTTAGTTTAGTTTACTGTCACATGTACAGAGGTAGGGTGAAAAGATGACAATACATGATTACCATCAATCCAGTTACAGTGTATAGGTACATGACAAGGGAATACCGTTTTATGCAAAGGTAAAGTCCGATCAAGGTCCGAGGGTCACCAAAGATGTAGAGAGTAGTTCAGCACTGTATTTATTCCAGAGGTAGCTAAATATAACATGGAAACTCGAATATCAGTTGAAGGGAAACTGACAGAGAGAGTGGTTTAGTGTTTACATTCTTCTGGAGCGGTTGTAGCAGTGAAGAGTGTAGAGGAGTAATAGGTGATTAATAATTGGTTCTTAACCATACAACTTCAATTGAAGGACAAACAAGACCACTCTGATCAGATGAAATAGAGAGCTCTGCTCATCAAAACATTTCCCTGCTGCTCTAAAAGTTGTATATGATCCTCAGCCATCTGATGGTTCACCTACAGTATACGAAAAGCAGATAGACCAAAACTTATCACCAAAAGGAAGAAGAGGAGTGATAGGCTGACCATCTCAACTCCGTCCTAAATTGACCATCTATAATTACTTTACTTTAGAGATACAGAGTGGAAACAAGCCCTTCTGCCCACCGAGTCTGCACAAATAATCACCTGTTCTATCCTAAATACCAGGGGAAATTTATATCCTAAATACTAGGGAAATTTAATGAAACCAATTGACCAACAAACATGCACATTTTTGGAATGTGGGAGGAAATGGCGTGCCCAGAGAAAACCCATGCAATCACAGGGAGAACGTACAATCTCTATGCAGTATCCGTAGCCAAGAATTGAACCCTGGCCTCTGGTGCTGTAAGGCAGCAATTCTACTGTGCACTGCAGTGCTGCCCATTAGTGATGAAGCAATTGGTTACAGGCCACAACTTCCAACAAACCTTGCTCTTTCTAAACTCCCAGACATGACGGAGGTTGAAAAGTCAGTGTTATCATTATCATGTGGAAAAGTTCTAAGAGCAGTTGCTATGCCAACAGAAGTCTTCAAATAAGCAAGCCTATTATGGACGAGAAACTGACAGCTAATTGCTGTGTTTGGAATGAGGAAAATCACCCCAGGATTTCAACGACACTGCAATTCCACATCCATTAAAGCGTAAGGAGAACTGACAAGTGTGACAAGAACCGATAAAGGGGAATCTCTTTACTCTGAGCTGCTGGTAAAATCCTTGCTAGTATCCTGTTAAACAGACCGATCACTCACTTTGAAGTGGGCTACTCCCAAAAAAGCCAGAGTGTTTTCTGTGAAAGACATACATTAGTAGATGTGATCTTTGCAGCAAGACCACTCCAAGAGAAGCGCCGAGAGCAAAACTGCAGCTTGCGTCTGAAGAAGGGTCTCGACACAAAACTTTACCTATTCCTTTTCTCCGGAGATGCTGCCTGACCCGCTGAGTTGCTTCAACATTTGGTGTCTATCTGCAGCTTGTTCCAACTTTGTCAATCTTACTCAAGCTTTAAACACTGTTTGGTGTGAGGAGCGGGGGAAGATCGTGACAAAGTATTCCAGAAGGAACTGCAGATGCTGGAAGATCGAAGGTACACAAAATTGCTGGAGAAACTCAGCGGGTGGGTGCAGCAGCATCTATGGAGCGAAGAAAATAGGCGACGTTTCGGGCCGAAACCCTTCTTCAGACTGATGGGGGGTGGGAGGGGAGCAGGAAGGAAAAGGGGAGGAGGAGGAGCCCGAGGGCGGGGGGATGGGAGGAGAGCTCAAGGGTTAAGGAAGGGGAGGAGACAGCAAGGGCTAGCAAAATTGGGAGAGTTCAACATTCATGCCATCAGGATGCAAGCTGCCCAGGCGGAATATGAGGTGCTGTTCCTCCAATTTCCGGTGTTGCTCACTCTGTGACAAAGTATCGTCAAGTATCGTGACAAAGTAAGTTGCCCCAAAAAGTTCAGTTCAAGTCAAGTCAAGTTTATTCGTCACATACACATACGAGATGTGCAGTGAAATGAAAAGTGGCGATGCTCGTGGACTTTGTGCAAAAAGACAAACAAACAAACAACCAAACAGAATCACATATTCTTTACATGTTAAATATTGTGGGCGGAGGGAAAAAAACAGCAATATTTTTTAAAAAGCAGTGGAGTGGTACAGTAAAAGTTAGACTCTGGTGAGATAGGAGTTTACAGTCCTAATTGCCTCTGGGAAGAAACTCCTTCTCAACCTCTCCGTTCTCACAGCATGGCAACGGAGGTGTTTGCCTGACTGTAGCAGCTGGAACAGTCCGTTGCAGGGGTGGAAGGGGTCTCCCATGATTTTATTGGCTCTGGAGTTGTACCTCCTGATGTATAGTTCCTGTAGAACTTACTAGAAACTTACAAAATTCTTGGGGGTTTGGACAGGCTAGATGCAGGAAGATTATTCCCGATGTTGGGGAAGTCCAGGACTAGGGGTCACAGTTTAAGGATAAGAGGGAAGTCTTTTAGGACCGAGATGAGAAAATCATTTTTCACACAGAGAGTGGTGAATCTGTGTAATTCTCTGCCACAGAAGGTAGTTGAGGCCAGTTCATTGGCTATATTTAAGAGGGAGTTAGATGTGGCCCTTGTGGCAAAAGGGATCAGGGGGTATGGAGAGAAGGCAGGGATGGGATACTGAGTTGGATGATCAGCCATGATCATATCGAATGGCGGTGCAGGCTCGAAGGGACGAATGGCCTACTCCTGCACCTATTTTCTATATTTCTATGTTTCTATGCTGGGGGGCGAGTGAAGTTCACATAGTGCTTTCGGCCGAATGCACTACTCTCTGCAGAGCCTTCTTGTCCTGGGCAGAGCAATTCCCATACCAGATTGTAATATTTCCAGACAAGATGCTTTCCACAGCCTCTGAGTAGAAGCACTGGAGGATCCTCGGAGACACTCTGAATTTCCTCAATTGCCTGAGGTGGTAAAGGCGCTGCCTTACTCACGAGTGCTGCGTCGTGTGATGTCCATTACATATTCTCAGAGATGTGGACTCCCAGATATTTAAAACAGCTCACCCTATCCACAGTATCCCCAAATTTGTTACATTTGTCTGACAATTTCATAATGGTATGACGGCCAGAGTAACATAGAAACATAGAAATTAGGTGCAGGAGTAGGCCATTCGGCCCTTCGAGCCAGCACCGCCATTCAATATGATCATGGCTGATCATCCAACTCAGTATCCCGTACCTGCCTTCTCTCCATACCCTCTGATCCCCTTAGCCACAAGGGCCACATCTAACTCCCTCTTAAATATAGCCAATGAACTGGCCTCAACTACCCTCTGTGGCAGAGAGTTCCAGAGATTCACCACTCTCTGGGTGAAAAAAGTTATTCTCATCTCGGTTTTAAAGGATTTCCCCCTTATCCTTAAGCTGTGACCCCTTGTCCTGGACCTCCCCAACATCGGGAGCAATCTTCCTGCATCTAGCCTGTCCAACCCCTTAATAATTTTGTACGTTTCTATAAGATCCCCTCTCAATCTCCTAAATTCTAGAGAGTATAAACCAAGTCTATCCAGTCTTTATTCATTAGACAGTCCTGACATCCCAGGAATCAGTTTGGTGAACCTTCTCTGCACTCCCTCTATGGCAATAATGTCCTTCCTCAGATTTGGAGACCAAAAACAGATGACGGAAAGTCTTCAGACCCATTCCTGGGTACCAGGGGTACGTAACCAGGCTATGTGATAGACCTCACACTGGTTAGTGTGATGTTCTCTGCAATGCTGCCTGTTGTCTACTTTCATGTTGTAGATGGAATCAAATTTAGGCTCACGATTGATGGTGCTCTATTTACCCTAAGGAAATGCTCTGCCAAAACCAAAGTAAGAGAAACCAGCTTCAGGGACATCTTGTTTGTTAATGACTGTGCACTCACTGCAGGCTGAGAAGTCGATGTACAGGTAAAACTTCAACGATTTTGCTTGTGCCAGTATCAACTTTGTCCTCAAAAGTAGCACAAGCAGAATCAAACATCAGTGAAAATGTTCAGAGGCTTTCCGTCGTGGACAGGTTCATGTACTTTGGCATCATACTCCCAAGATCAGTCAACACTGATGATGAAGTGAGCAGCTGGATAGGAAAAGCCAGCTCAGCTTTTGGAAGACTGTGGATTAAAGCGCAGTAATGAAAACATAGGATTATTGTCCTCTTATCATACCTACCTTACTCTATGCTTGGAAAACATGGAGAAAGTACAGAGGACAGGATAGATATCTTAATCACTTCTATAAAAAACAATTAAGGCTGGCCAATGGCAAATGCTGTTCCTTCCATTTTGTTTTCCATTTGTATATTCTGGACCACTTAGCCTGTCCCAGGAGTCCAAAATCATCCAGAGCTCACAACTTTACCGATACTTTACAGAAAATGTCCATAAAGTTGTAATGAAGCTTAAAGGGCGTCATTGACTGACATATCAGGGTCGCCGAACGATTTTGAACATTTCAAAATCCAGCGGCGTCAAAAAAATGTTGTGACACATGAGGAAACACCACGCATCACGCCGCGACCTTTCATTGACCTGATACGTCAATCAATGATGACGACAGTTGCCGGAAAAATTGCCAAGTGGGACAGGCCCTTAACTGTCCATTCAATGGTTGGCCATTATATCATCCTATTACTGACACCCCCTTTGTTCACCCGTTGCCCTCCTCCACCGTCAGCCTAATCTGCTTTCTCTTTTTCTCAGTGTGAAGGAAGAAACTACAGATGCTGATTTCAACCAAAGATTTAAAGAAGATCAAAGTCTGAAGGAGGGTCTCAACCCAAAATATCACCCATTCTTTCTAGTCCGAGATAATGCCTGTCCCGCTGAGCTACTCCAGCATTTTGTGTCTCTCTTCTCTTTTTCTCGGTTACGATCGACGGTCTGAGACAAAAGGGCCTGTCCCACTTTCCCGAGTTACTCACGAATTCTCCCGAGTTTTCCCCTTGATTCAAACTGGGAGAATGTCTGTAGACAGTCCGTAGATAGTCCGTAGGAGTCCGTAGATATATCGTAGCCGCTCGTTATGTCAGCCGTAGGTACCCGGAGCATCAGCTAAGTCGGGACGATTTTTCCAGCATGACAAAAAAGTCCACGAGTAAAAAGGTAGTCGGGAGTAGGAGTTCGTAGATCACAAAATTCTTGATTTTTTTTTTAAGGTCCTTTCAACACGGCAGAGCACTCGGGAAAGTGGGACAGGCCCTTTAAAATGCTAGCTGGTTTCTATTTCCACAGATGGTGCCTCATTATTTGAATTCGCCCAGCATTTCTATTTTTGTTTCAGATTCCAGCATCTGCAGCGTCTGCAGTTTTATTTGTCTAACATTGCCAGCGCCTTTTCTTTTATTAATATTCCATATTTATAGCCGGGCTTTACAAAATGGTTGTAACTCACCATATCATGGATAAATACAGCCTTTGTGTACCAGTGTTTTTCTCTGGCTTGTGGATGGTGCAGTCACATCCACAACAAAACTAAAGAATTAGCCCTTCACTGATTAACTGGTCTTATGCCCTTGATTCAGCTGCCAGACTCAGTACAAATATATACGGTATCAGTCAGTCAGTCGGAATATCTGACTAAATGAGCTGATCCGATCCATCATAAACTGCAACTTTTTTTAAAAGTTAATATATGTACTGGAAGAGGAATAAAATAATGGTGGCATTTTATATTAACAGTGCATAGCCCAAAGTCATTTGACCTCTATTTTCGCAGGGTCTGTGCTTTTGCAATGTATGTACTTTTAATTAATATTGTTAGAATAACAATGAATATTTTTGGAACAGTACGACAATTTAAAATGTCAAAATCCTTTAAGTGTGGTTGAGTTTATGGCAGAAATTGTCATATAATTTCTAAGATAATGCTGATCAGACAGAAATTCAAAATCCTGTAAATTAATTGATTGAGAATAATTCCTTAGGTGGGATGTATATTTGGGACCTGACCCAAAACTTCACCCATGCCTTTTCTCCAGAGATGCTACCTGACCCGCTGAATTACTTAGGCATGATGTGCCTATCTTTGGCATATCAGCATCTGTAGTTCCTTTCTGCACTGGTAGCTGAGACAGACAGTATAACAGTAGCATTTAAAAGACACTTGGACGTGTACAAGGATATGAACAATTTAGAGAGATATGGGCCAAACGTGGAGAGCTGGGATTAGTTCAGATTGTGCATCTTGGTCAGCATGACCAAGTTGGGCCAAAGGGCCTGTTTTTGTGCAGTATGACTATGACTCTAAACTGGAGAATTTTAGAGATAAATTAGGGAATTTTGCTGGACATCTGCACAACCCATCTCCTCATGGAAGCCAAATTGTGAGCTGAGTTTAACCTGCCATTAATATTCTCACATGCATTTAGTACTGACCCAAAGATACATTTCCCCCCTGTTGTCAAAAACCAGGTGAGGCCTTCTGAAATTACAAACCAATGTAAAAGAAAAATAGTGGTAACATTATGGCAGACCTAATATGCTATCTGATCGAGATACAAAGAAAAAGCTAAATAATGTATTGATATCAGGGATCAATTGGTGCAAAGAATTATAAACATGAAATCATTATGAACTGTTTGTTGTTTGGATAGGATATAAATTGGAACAATGCCACGGTCAGTTGGACACAAATATAGGTGTGAAGAGGACAACAGGAGCCTACAAGGGGATAGCGGTAGGTTAAGTGACTGGACTACATTCTGGCAAATGAAATATGGTGTTGCAAAATGTGAATTTGTCCATTTTGATAGGAAACATGGAGAAAAAAAAAGCAGAGGGTAATTTATTCACAAAAGATCAGTGTGCAGGTATGACAAGTGATTAGAATAATTAGTGGAATGTTATAGTTTATTGCAATGATAATTGAATACAAAGGTAGACAGAATACCACCAGGGGCACCGCACGAGGGGAAGAAGGAGGGGGATGGGGATGGGGATGGGGAAACCTTTTTTTTCAGTTTCTTACCTTGCCGGAGATGAAATTAATTTTCAAATTGCATCTCCGGGCGTTCTGTGACTTACCATCGATGGAGTTGGAAGCTTCCTCGGACTAACTTTGGGCCACACTGCGGGGTGTGGACTTACATCGGAGCTGATCCCTGGAACCGCTCCAAACGCGGCCAGCGGACCTACCATCAAGAGCTCGCAGTGTCTAGGGAGAGGCTAGTCAGGAAGCTCCAATGACACAGAGACACGACCAACCCCAACGCGGGGTCCGTAGTCCGGCGCAGGGGAGCTGACATCCCCCCGATGTAGGAGCTGATCGCATCGATGTGGAGGGCCCAAATGCCGCAGGCTACGAGAGTCAAGATCATCCCACCAACAGAGGGCTCGAGGCCCCCGGCTGCGTGAGAGCTAAGGGAAGAGATTTGAACATTTTTTCGCCTTCTATCACCATCACAGGAATGTGGAGGAGGCACTGTGGTGGATGTTTATGTTAAAATGTGTTTTGTGTGTTCCGTTGCTTTTCATTGGTATGACTGACGTGGCAAATAAAATTCCTCGTATGTTGCAAAACATACTTGGCTAATAAAGTATTATTATGATTGGGAAAGTAGGACATTTATGCTTCAGTTATTTGGGTCAATAGTGATATCTCATTTGGAGTACTCATTTGCTCTGTTTATGTAAATATATATATACAGTAAATTGGAAGGAATTCAAAATAGGTTTACTTGACTAATACATGAATGGACAGGTTGATTAATGAGAAAATGTTGGACATATTCGGTTTGCACCTATTGGAGTTTAGAAGTGACTTGCTTGAATAGACAATAGACAATAGGTGCAGGAGTAGGCCATTCGGCCCTTAAAGCCAGCATCGCCATTCAACGTGATCATGGCTGATCATCCCCAATCAGTACCCCGTTCCTGCCTTCCATGTCAGGGGATATGGGGAGAAGGCAGGAACGGGGTACTGATTAGGGATGATCGGCCATGATCATATTGAATGGCGGTGCTGGCTCAAAAGGCTGTATGGCCTACTCCTGCACCTATTGTCTATTGGTTTAAATCGAAGGTAGACACAAACTACTGCAGTAACTCAGCAGGTGAGCAGCATCTCTGGAGAGAAGGAATGGGCTGCGTTGAGGGTCGAGACCCTTCTTCAGTCTGATGTCAGGGGAAGGGGCGGGACAAAGATAAAATGTAGCTGGAGACAGTAAGACTAGTGGGAGAACTGGGATGGGGAAGAGTGTGGAGAGAGAAGGCAAGGGCTATTTGAAATTAGAGAAGTCAATGTTCATACCGCTGGGGTGTAAACTGAATGTGAATGTAAATTTATCTGAATGGTGATGGATTGTGAAAATGAAAAATGCTACAAGGCCCGAGGTGCTCTGGAGGCCTAGTCACTGAAGGTCAGCATGTTGTGTTGCAGGCAGTCGAGAAGGTAAATGGGATGTTGGCTTTCATTGCAAAAGGAATTGAGAGTAGAAACAGGGAGGGCTTGCTGAAATTACGTTGGATCTTCAAGCCTGCTCTGCCCTTCAATATGATCATGGTTGACCATTCAAGTTTGGTATGCTGCTGGAATGTAAAAAAAAAAAATTAAACTCCATGTGCTGGAAATATGCAAAGAAAACAGTGCTTAAAATCCTCAGCAGAGCAGACAGCATCTGTGGAAAGAAGGATAGTTAACATTTCAGATCCAGAACTCAACAGAATTGGGAAAATCTCTCACATGTATGCAGATAGTCTTCTTTTGTACGATTTTGCATTTATGCACGCTCTGTAAACCAATCTTAGATATGTTAGCCTCTTTCTCCAGCCTATCTAAAAACGTTTCTACTTCTCCTTAAGTTATTTATCACCAGGAGTTCTTTCTTCACCATTTTTCGTCTTTTCAATGACATGGAGTAAAAGTTTCCCATCAGCACAATGTGCTAAATTGGTCCATAAGAAAACTATGTACAGAAAATGAAGGAGAGTAATATCGGGTTTGAGGTTCAAAATTCTGCTCTCAAAAAGCAGAGTTACATGTAGGAAAATGACAGTCAGCATAATATCACGTAATGGAGGCAGCTTCAGTCTCTGTTTAAGGGGCATCTGAAGAATGTTTTGGTGCTGAGTGGAACAAGTGCAGGCACCAAACATCAGTCAAGCATCCATCTTAACCTTTGTAGCTTTGATGGTAAACCTTAAAGAAACTGGCAGCACGGTGGCGCAGCGGTAGAGTTGCTGCCTTACAGCGAATGCAACGCCGGAGGCCCAGGTTTTAATTGTAATTGTAATTGTAATTGTAATTGTAATTGTAATTGTAATTGTAATTGTAATTGTAATTGTAAATCTTTATTGTCATTTCCTGAGTATTCGCATACTCAGAGGAAACAAAAAAAACGTTTCTCGACCAGTGTCCATTCAGTTTTCGTTACAAAATAAATAGCAATTAAAGTTAAAATACATGTCATGAACAATTTAACCCTCTAATAACATTCAATAACATTCAATAACATTCAACAGCCGTTCCGACTGGCAGCGGGGTGTTTGTGCGCGATACTTGGCAGGGGGGAAAGTTCATTTAACAGTCTTATAGCCTGTGGGAAGAAGCTGAGGAGCATCCTGCTGGTTTTGCAGCTGATGCTCCTGTACCTCTTCCCAGATGGGAGGATGGTGAAAAAGTCATGCGATGGGTGGTAAGGGTCTTTGATGATGGAGATGGCTCTGTTGATGCATCTCTTCTTGTATATGTCCAGCAGGAAGGGGAGTGGAGCACCAATAATCCTGCTTGCGGTCTTCACTATCCTGTCCAGTTGGTGACGTTCGTACGCCTTGCAGCTCCCGAACCAGGAAGTGATGCCGTATGTCAGTGTGCTCTCAACAGTCCCCCTGTAAAAAGTCCGTAGGTGTGTGGTGGGGAGGCCTGCTTTCCGTAGTCTTCGGAGGGGGTGAAGTCGCTGCTGGGCTCTCTTGACCAGAGCTGTGGTGTTGGCCGTGGACGTCAGGTCATCAGACAGGTGTAGTCCTAGGAACTTCATGCTGCTGACCCTTTCCACATCAGCTCCGTCGATGTGCAGAGGTGTATGGTGTTGTTTCCCCGCCCTCCTGAAGTCAACCACCATCTCCTTAGTTTTTCCCACGTTAAGAATGAGGTTGTGGGATTTGCACCAACCTGTGAGCAGCTCCACCTCCATCCTGTACGCCGATTCATCGTTGTCACTGATGAGACCCACTACTGTTGTGTCATCAGCGAACTTGCTGATGAAGTTGTTATTGAGTCTGGCAGTACAGTCGTGTGTCAGCAGACTAAACAGAAGGGGGCTTAGGACACAGCCTTGGGGTGAGCCAGTGCTCACGGCTATCGTTTTTGATGTCCTACTGCCCACCCTGACTGTCTGCTGCCGCTGCGACAGGAAGTTCAGGACCCAGCTACATGTGCCAGCATCAACCCCCAACAGCTCCAACTTCTCCACCAGCTGCTGCGGGATGATTGTGTTGAAAGCGGAGCTGAAGTCTATGAAGAGGATCCTGGCATAGGTGTTTTTCCGATCGAGATGTGACAACACGAGGTTCAGTGTTGTTGAGACTGCGTCCTCTGTGGATCGGTTGGCTCTGTAGGCGAACTGCAGTGGGTCTAGGTTGGCAGGTAGACTGTTTTTGATGTGCTGCATAACTAGTCGCTCAAAACACTTCATTACAATGGGTGTTAGGGCCACTGGTCGAAAGTCGTTATGGCAGGCTGGGTTTGGTTTCTTCGGTACAGGGACGATGGTGGCACTCTTAAGACAATTCGGCACTACTGCCTGGCAGAGTGAGAGTTGCTGCCTTACAGCGAATGCAACGCCGGAGGCCCAGGTTCGATCCCAACTACGGGTGCTGTCTGTACGGAGTTTCTACGGTCTCCCCGTGACCTGCGTGGGTTTTCGCCAGGATTTTCGGTGCCCTCCCACACTCCAAAGACGTAGAGGTTTGTAGGTTAATTTGCTTGGTAATTGTAAAAAAAAATTCTCCCTAGTGGGTATAGGATAGTATTAATGTGCGGGGATCGCTGGTCGGCACAGACCCAGTGGGCCGAAAGGGCCTGTTTCCGCACTGTATCTCTAAACTAAACATTAACACAAAATTTAAAAACACACTAAAAATAACAAAAAAAAGACGAAAAGACAGACAGACTGTTGGCGAGGCTGCTTTTGTGCGGTGCCCCTAGTGGTATATTCCATGTAAAGCAGCATCTGCAGTTCCTTCCTAACATTTCAAGTTGAGGGGTGGAATACAGAAGTAATGAAATAAATTGACTGGAGCAAAAGTACCAAAGATTATCTAGAGGAATGAAGGAATAAGATAGATTTTGGAGCATGTATATTTCAGAGCTAGAAGCATTATTAGGATAAATGGAGCAGTGAGGAGTTTATAATTTTCATTTAATTTCTAGTTTGCTTAATTTACTTTTATTTTGTGGATGATTATTGTCAATTCATTATATCATTTTAGCTAGTGACCCCTCCCACCCCCCAAAATTTGGGATTCCATATATGAGCAAAGAGTAGGAGTAAATGGGTCCTTTTCAGAATGGCAGGTAGTGACTAGTGGGGTACTGCAAGGTTCAGTGCTGGGACCCCAGCCATTTACAATATATATTAATGATTTGGACGAGGGAATTAAATGCAACATCTCCAAGTTTACGGATGACACGAAGCTGGGGGGGCAGTGTTAGCTGTGCGGAGAATGCTAGGAGGCTGCAATGTGACTTGGATAGGCTGGGTGAGTGGGAGAATACATGGCAGATGCAGTATAATGTGGATAAATGTGAGGTTATCCACTTTGGTGGCAAAAACAGGAAAGTAGACTATTATTGAATGGTGGCCGATTAGGAAAAGGGGAGATGCAACGAGACCCGAGTGTCATGGTACACCAGTCATTAAAAGTAGGCATGCAGGTAGTGAAGAAGGCGAATGGTATGTTAGCATTCATAGCAAAAGGATTTGAGTACAGGAGCAGGGAGGTTCTGCTGCAGTTGTATAGGGTTTTGGTGAGAACACACCTGTAGTATTGCGTACAGTTTTGGTCTCCTAATCTGAGGAAATTCAGATTCAGATTCAACTTTAATTGTCATTGTCAGTGTACAGTACAGAGACAGCAAAATGCAGTTAGCATTTCCCTGGAAGAGCGACATAGAATATGATTTCAATAAATAAATCTATTTTTACATGCATACAGTCATAGTGATTATCCTGGGGGTGGAGTGTCCGGGGGGGGGGGGAATGATTGGCAGTCACCGAGGTACATTGTTGAGTAGTGTGACAGCCGCAGGGAAGAAGATGTTCCTGGACCTGCTGGTCCGGCAACGGAGAGACCTGGAGCGCCTCCCGGATGGTAGGAAGTTAAACAGTCCATGGTTGGGGTGAGAGCAGTCCTTGGCGATGCTGAGCACCCATCGCAGACAACACTTGCTTTGGACAGACTCAATGGAGGGGAGCGAGGAACCGGTGATGCGTTGGGCAATTTTCACCACCCTCTGCAATGCTTTCCGGTCGGAGACAGCAGTTGCCATACCATACTGTGATACAGTTGGTAAGGATGCTCTCGATGGTGCAGCGGTAGAAGTTCACCAGAATCTGAGGAGACAGATGGACTTTCTTCAATCTCCTCAGAAAGACATTCTTGCCATAGAGGGAGTACAGAGATGGTTCACCAGACTGATTTATGGGATGTCAGGACTTTCTTATGAAGAAAGACTGGATAGACTCGGCTAGCACTCGCTAGAATTTAGAAGATTGAGGGGGGGTCTTATAGAAACTTACAAAATTCAATGTAACAGTAGTTGGCCAGGCTAAATGCAGGAAGATTGTTCCCGATGTTGGGGAAGTCCAGGACAAAGGGTCACAGTTTAAGGATAAAGGGGAAATCCTTTAGGACCAAGATGAGAAAAACATTTTTCACACAGAGAGTGGTGAATCTCTGGAACTCTCTGCCACAGAAGGTGGTTGAGGCCAGTTCATTGGCTATATTTAAGAGGGAGTTAGATGTGGCCCTTGTGGCTAAAGTGATCAGAGGGTATGGAGAGAAGGCAGGTACATGATACTGAGTTGGATGATCAGCCATGATCATATTGAATGGCGGTGCAGGCTCGAAGGGCCGAATGGCCTACACCTGCACCTATTTTCTATGTTTCTATGTTTCTATGTAAATCCAGGTCTCATATTTGTGGGGAGGTTTTTGTCAGTCGTTTCCAACATAAAGGCTGGAATATTCACGGAGAATCTGCCTGAGCGACCAGTAACAGGTTGAAGCTGACAAGCACAACATTTCTTCTCTTGAATTGGAAGGGTGACATTTAAGATTTCTATTTCTTTAATTACCACAGTTTTTTTTTTTTTTTTTAACAGAATTAAAGATTTAAAGTTTGAACATATTTTTAATAGATTTGAATGACTGCAAAATCTGGGTCATTATATAACCTCCATTGCTTTTGATCATACACGAGTTTGTAATAATACCATAGATGTTAAAAAAAAAAGTGATCTTTACTTCTCAGGTTGAGTAAAACTAAAAATAAATGGGATGAAAACTGCAAAATCAGTAAAAACACTAATATTTTTTAACTGAACTTTTTGAATGATGCATTGATTTTCAACAAGTACTTAAGGATTCGCCCGTCTCAGAATGACTTGCCACATGTCAAACTTGGACACTTTAACTACTCTGGTTGTGATACATGGTACAATTATACCAAGCATCTGCCGGATGAGCAAGATGTCACTATTCATCACAAAATTGACACTTTTCATAGTTATGTATACAACAAGAATAGGATACAACTAAGTCTTGTATAACCAAGTCTACAGACATTAATGATGCTGCCTATCTTGCAGATTTCATTGTCAGTGAAGAATCTATTCCTGGGTTTATTATGGCAGCAGCTACCAGGGCAATAGCCTGGATTTTAACTTTTACTGGGAGTGTGGGCGTGCAGGATCTGAAGCTGATGATAAAACATTGGGTACAGGACACAATGAAGTAAGTAAGTAAATTTATTGGCCAAGTATTCACGTACAAAGAATTTGCCTTGGTGCTCCGCCCACAAGTAACAACATGACATACAGTGACAGATACGAATGACTCAGAAAACACTAAACATTAATAAAAAATAAAACATTAATGATAAAACACCATTGATCAAGCATGTGAACCAACAAAATACCAGATAAAAGGGAGGCTACAGATTTTTGGCTGTTGAGTAGAGCAACTACTCGTGGATAAAAACTGTTTTTATGTCTGGCTGTGGCAGCTTTGACAATCCGGAGTCGCCAAGGCAATTTAACTTCCTTCTGTGTTCTGCACAGGCTCTACAGCATTTTCCTGAAATCTAGCAGCAAATGCTGATCAATTGGGAAGTGAGAATGAGATTTTGGGTGGCAAGGGAGTGGAGACATAACAGTAGTTCTCGGTTGCCAACTTAGTGATCAAGGTGAAATTGGGAAACAAAATATAGATCCGCTGACAACACTCGCAGAAGTTGAGCCAAGCTAGGCTGGGGTTTAGTAACTACTAACTGGTATGTTTGTTGCTCATGCCTGCTGCTACATGCTGAAGGAGTGCAGCAGTGAAACAGCCAGCAAACTGTAAGATACATCATTGCAAACTTTAGTTTGGCTGCCAAGCAAGGGATGTGGTCAACTGGACTTATGCAACTTCTTTGCTGAGCAATCCCATTCCTCCATTTTGGCCCTATATTTTCAATTTAGTTTAGAGATACAGCATGGAAACAGGCCCTTCGGCCCATCAAGTCCACGCCAACCAGCGATCATTACCCTACACACAACCGCAACACTACCACTATACACACAAGGGAGAATTTACGATTTTCACTGGCCAATTAACCTACAAACCTGTATGGCTTTGGAGTGTGGGAGGAAACCGGAGCACCCAGAGAAAACCCACATGGTCACGGGGAGAACGTACAACTATGTACAGACAACACCCATGGTCAGGATCAAACGCAGGTCTCTGTCGCTGTAAGGCAGCAACTATACCACTGTGCCACCATGCCACCCCTAAAAATATTCTTGTAGATTTGTTTCCCTCAAATGCCTATTCAATTCAAATTATTTCTGAACGTTGTGGTTGATTATTTTTCCACCATAGAGTCATAGAGTGATACAGTGTGGAAACAGGCCCTTCGGCCCAACTCGCCCACACCGGCCAACAATGTCCCAGCTACACTGTTCCCACACTCCCACTTGCTTGCGCTTGGTCCATATCACTCCAAACCTGTCCTATCCATGTACCTGACTAACTGTTTCTTAAACAATGGAGTAGTCCCAGCCTCAACTACCTCCTCTGGTGGCTTGTTCCAAGTACCCACCACCCTTTGTGTGAAAAAGTTACCCCTCGGATTCCTATTAAATCTTTTCCCCTTCACCTTGAACCGATGTCCTCGGGTCCTCGATTCCCGTACTCTGGGCAAAAGACACTGTGCATCTACCCGATCTATTCCTCTCATGATTTTGCATGCCTTTACAAGATCTCCCCTCATCCTCCTTCGCTCCATGGAATAGTGATCCAGCCTATTCAACCTCTCCCTATAGCTCACACCCTCTAGTCCTGGCAACATCCTTGTAAATCTTTACTGAACCCTCTCAAGCTTGACAATATCTTTCCTATAACATGGTGCCCAGATCTGAATACAATATTCTAAATGCCGTCATACCAGCATCTTATACAACTGCAACATGACCTCCCAACTTCTATACTCAATACTCTGACTGACGAAGGCCAAAGAGCCAAATAACATTTATAACTGCAACTCGACCTTCAAGGAACTATGCACCTGCACTCCTATATCCCTCTGCTCCATCCACCCAGAGGCCTACCATTTACTGTGTAGGTCCTGCCCTTGTTGGACGTCCCAAAATACAACACCTCACAATTCTCTGTACTAAATTCCATCTAACATTTCAGCGCCCACCTGGCCAATCGATCCAGAATATGCTGCAATCATTCACAACCATCTTCACTATCCGCAAAACCACTCACACTTGTATCATCGGCAAACTTGTTAATCTTGCCCTGTATGTTCTCATCCAAATCATTGATGTAGATGACAAACAGTAATGGGCCCAGCACCGAACAATGAGGCACACCACTTGTCACAGGCCTCCAGTCCGAGAAGCAACCTTCCACCATCACCCTCTGCTTCCTTCCATGGATCCAATTTGCTATCCATTCAGCTAATCTCTCCATGGATCCCATGTGATCTAATCTTCCAGAGCAGCCTACCATGCGTAACCTTGTCGAATGCCTTACTGAAGTCAATGTACACAACATCTACAGCTCTGCCCTCATCAACCTTTTTGGTCGCGTCTTCAAAAAAATTGAACAGATTTGTGAGACATGACCTCCCACATACAAAACCATGCTGACTATCGCTAATCAGCCCTTGCCCTTCTATAGGCCTGTATAACCTATCCCTCAGAATACTCTCCAGTACCTTACCAACTACAGATGTTAAGTTCACCGGCCTATAGTTCCCAGCATTTTCCCTGCAGCCCTTCTTGAAAAGAGGCACAACATTTGCCACCCTCCAGTCTTCCGGCACCTCTCCTGTATTTAAGGACGGCTCGTAAATTTCAACCAGGGCTCCCGCAATTTCCTCTCTAGTTTCCCGCAATGTCCTCGGATATATCTGATCAGGCCCTGGAGATTTGTTTACCTTCAAACACGACAGTACGTTTCAGTACTTCTTCAATGGTATCTCTGACTGCTCTCAAGACACTTCAAGTGACTGCTCCAATTTCCTCCATCCCACTGTCTTTCTCCTCGGTAACAAATTCTCATATAGGACCTTGCCCATCTCCGGTGGCTCCATACAGAGTTGACCGCTTTGATTCCTGAGAAGTCCCACTCTCTCTCTCTAGTTACCCTTTTCCCCCTTATGTATTTATAAAATCATTTGGGATTGTCCTTAATGCTACCCGCCAAAGCTATCTCCTGGCCCCTTTTTGCCCTTCTGGTTTTTCTTTTTTAGTTTGCTCCTTAGTCCCCAAAACGTCTCCAGGAATGCACTTGATCACAGCTGCCTATACCTGTCCCATGCATCCTTCATGACTAACGTCTCAATTTCCCTCGTCAGCCAAGCTTCCTTACGTTTGCCTTCACTCTCGGGGACGTACACATCCTGAGCTTTCTTTAGTCCACTTTTAAAAACATCCCACTTGGCCCATGTTCCTTTCCGCTCAAATAACCTGATCCAGTCAACTTGAGCGAGACCTTCTCTCATACCATCAAAGTTGGCATTACCCCAGTTGAGCATTTTAACACCTGGGCCCTCTCCGTCCCTATCCATAACTAACTTAAACCTAATCGAACTGCGGTCACTGGTCCCAAAAGGCTGCTCCACAAACACTTCATTAATTCGCCCTTCCCAATTTCCCGATACTAGAATAGCGTTGCCCTCCCTCATGTGGGGACCTCCAAATCCTGTATAAGAAAACTCTCCTGAACATTTTTGAGGAATTGCACCCTATTTATACCCTTCATGCTATGATTTACCCAGTCCATATTGGGAAAGTTAAAATCCACTACTCCAACAACCTTATTTGACCTGCAGCAGTCTGCAATCTCCCGGCACATTTGTTCTTCTAATTCCTGTTGACTATCCTGGGGTCTGTAGTACACCCCCAACAAGGTGGTCATCCGTTTCTTGGTCCTCAGCTCCACCCATATAAAAACTCGCTTGACGAACCGTCCGTGATGTCATCTCTGAACACAGCCGTGACACCCTCCTTAACCAACAATGCAACCCCCCTCCTCTTTTACTCCTCCCCTCTCTCCTGAAGCGCCTGTACCTCGGATCATTGAGCTGCCAGTCCAGCCCCTCCCTTAACCAGGTTTCAGTCATGGCTACAACGTCCCAGTCGCTCGTACATATCCATGCCCCGAGCTCATCCGCCTTACCCGTCAGGCCCCTTGCATTAAAATACGTGCAGGTTAAACCAACCCTCCTTCCTTGCTCTCCGCCTTTCACCCGCCTATTCTGTCCACTAACCTTTCCCACACCACCCTGCATACCAACCTAGCCTCTCGTATTTCTGTCCTGCACAAGATCCCACCCCTCCCCACCACCAATCTAGTTTAAACCCGCCCATGTAGCATTAGCAAACCTGCCCGCTAGAATGTTGGTCCCCCTCCAGTTTAGGTGCAACCCGTCCCTTTTATACAGGTCCCCCCGGCCCCAGAAGAGATCCCAATGATCCAGAAATCTGAACCCCTGCCCCCTGCACCAACTCCTCAGCCACACATTCATTTCCCCAATCTTCCTATTCTTACCTTCACCAGCACGAGGTACTGGAAGCAATCCTGAGATCACTACCCTGCAGATCCTGCTTTTCAGTCTTCGACACAATTCCATAAACTCGTGCAGTAGAAGCTCCATCCTCTTCCGACCTATATCATTTGTGCCAACGTGCACAACAACATCCAGCTGCTCCCCCTCACTCTTGAGGATGCCGTGCAGCCGTTCAGAGATGTCCTGGACCCTGCCATCAGGGAGGCAACACACCATCCTGGAGTCTCGCCTGCTGCCGCTGAATCTCCTGTCCGCACCTCTGACTATCGAGTCCCCCACCACAATGGCTCTGCCTGACGTCACTCTTCCCCATTGAGCCTCAGCACCAGGACTGGAGTCACAGCCCTGGCTACCACTTAATCTTGTCGTGTCATCCGCTCACAAGAGGGTGTATCTGTTTTCGGTGGGTGCGGCCACTGGGATCTCCTGCACTCCACGTTTACTCCTCTTCCTCATAGTCACCCACCTTCGCTCTTCCTGTATCCTCGGTGTGACAACCTCACTGTCGGTCTTGTCCAGGAAACTCTCGTTTCCCCGGATGGCCCTGAGGTCATCCAGCTGCAGATCCAGTTCCCCAACACATTCATTCAGGAGCCACACCTGGACACAATTTCTGCAGGTGTAGTTGTCAGAAGGTGTCCATGACTTCCCACACCCTGCAGGAGAGACATTGTACCAACTTGCCTGCCATTTCTTCAATGGACAAAAAATCACTAATTTCGAATCAAGTATCGCCTCCTTACCAAAGCCTCTTGAGCCAAAGACTCACACTTTACCTTCCAAGGCACTTACCTCCCAAGGCACTTCACTTCAACAAGGCTGCTCCCCTAGAGCAAGCCTACTTTTATTTGCTGATAAATTAACTAATTTACTAATTAGCTAACTTACCAATTTACTAATTTAGTTTCTTCAGCCAATCCCTGCACTCGCTACGTCACCTGCCACTCCTCTCCCGACTGTGAAGGTATCTTGATACAGACAGTGACATCCAAATTCTAATTGCGTCGCTTAATAACTGCTTTTCTCACATTACCCCTGCATATTTTACACATTGTGCCCCAGTCCTTCAACTACATTTAAATAGGTTCAACTTCCCTCTTTTTACGCTCTCTACACCCATTGTGATTTTGTACGGCTGCAGTAATTCTCCACTCAATATTGGAGTTCTTCTTAACCAAGGTGCCCTGTCAACATTAGTCCCAACTGCCGCCCTTTGGCCCATATCCTTCATAACCTCTCCTAGCCATGTACCTGTCCATATGTCTTTTAAATGTTGCTATGGCACCTACCTCCTCTGGCAGGTTGTTCCATACACCCCCCACCGTCTGTGTGGAAAAGGTTGCCCCTTAGGTTCCTTCAAAATCTTTTCTTTTGCCTTAAACCTAGTTCAAGTTCAAGTGAGTTTATTGTCACATGTCCCTGATAGGACAATGAAATTCTTGCTTTGCTTCAGCGCACAGAACATAGTAGGCATTTACTACAAAACAGATCAGTGTGTCCATATACCGTAATATAAATATATACACACGTGAATAAATAAACTGTTAAAGTGCAAATAACAGATAATTGGTTATTAATAATCAGAGTTTTGTCCGAGCCCGGTTTAATAGCCTGATGGCTGTGGGGAAGTAGCTATTCCTGAACCTGCTTGTTGCAGTCTTTGCCCTCTGGTTCTAGATTTCCCTACTCTTGATATAGGAGTCTGCACACCCTCTGCTTCCTTCCATGAAGCTTGTATCTAGTTAGCTCGCTTGCTTGCTCTCCAAGGTCCCCATGCAATCTAACCTTCTGGAGCAGCCTTCCATGCAGAACTTTATCAAATGTCTTGCTGAAATGTATAGACAATGCCTATGGCTTTGCCTTCATCAATCTTTTTGGTTACTTCTTCAAAAATCTATCAGATTAGTGAGACTCGCTTGTACAAAACCATGCTGACTATCCCTAATCAGTCCCAATCTATTGAAATGCAATCCTACCCCTCAGGATGCTCTCCAATACCTTGCCTACCACAGATGTTAGGCTCAATGGTCTATAATTCCCAGGCTTTTACATGCAGGCCTTTTTTAAATTCTATGTTCTGAGCAGATGACACTTGTTTCACCATGCTAAGCGTGCAACTGAAAACCTTAATTGTTATTCATTGTTATTCAAGTCAATATTCTCTGAATCCTTCACATCCTTCTTTAAGTGTGGTGACCAGAAGGAGAAGCAGTAGTCCAGTTTTGGGCGACCAGTGTTTTATAGAATCAATAAAATTTACAGAAGGGGCCCAGCACCAAACATTGCCTTATCATGCCTTCACAGAAGCTGTCTGACCTGCTGAGTTCATCCAGCAGTTTGTGTTTTACTCAAGATTCCAACATCTGCAGTTCCTTGTGTCTCCAGGGTTTATAAAAGTTTATTGCAGCTTCTCCCAGTATTGGCTGGATTGTCCAACCCCACTGTTTGCTGACTTTGTACTGAAGGTTATACCTTGTGCCTTCCCTACATAATGTGATATTCCTGCAGAGCCCTAAATTATATTCGATAATCAGTATGATTATGAATCCCACGTGCAACAGACTTCGTCGATGTGTCAAAACACACATTCTTAAAATCCTTCAAATGTGAAACAAGTTAAAATTTAGGTTTGAGTGTTTCATATGTTCGTCTTCCAAACTGATTAAGAATAATTTGAAAGAACAAACCAATACATATTTAATAAGAACATCATTTGATCTCTCCGTTGTAAAACTGCATTGAAGGATTAATTTTATTTTATTTCTGTTCCTATTTTGCATTATCCATGATATTCCATTGCTGTCTGACAGATTCAATGTTGAGATAACTGAGGTACAACTAATGTTTATCTGCTTCTGGCAAGATCAATGTGTTCCTGGCCCTGATGTGGAATGCATAATGACTAACGCTATTTATAAAATCTCTTCTGTTGTTAAATATAAAGTTCACTAAAAATATAACTATAAGTAATTGATACTGAAAATAAGAGAAGCTTACATTTAATCTGTGCCTTAATGTATACAAATTAAACACTCACCTTGATTGAATGATATTTATATTTGAATTGATATGTGTCAATATGAATTATAGGTGCATAAATATTAATGAAAGTGTATTAACCTAAGATTTCAACATCTATTGTACAAACTAGGCTCACACACCTGTAATGTTTTACTTAATTGGAAGAAAATTATGTCTTGATTTACTACTGATTTCACCTTGATCATATTTTCCATATTTCTTGAAACATAGGATCTCTTTTGTTTTGCTTCAGTGCGTTGTGCATTGACAATTATTTTCTACTTCAGCTATGGAACCAAATTTAATAGAGCCTGATGTTTCTGATCACTGAAATAGGCATTCGTTCTTTCATGTTTACATATTTATGAGAGTGAGAGACCAAAATATTCCTCCGAGATCACGTTGGAAGATTCTAATGCACACTGTCCTTGTTCTTGCACTCATTAATGCAGTGCAACTGCACGGACTGGCTGTTTCAGTCATTACTCATACATCAGGAGTTTTTGTTAACATTATGGTTGTTGTTCATGTTACGGTCCCATACCAGGCATTTTACAAAATTATCTACATCTTTGGTTTGTTACTGACTATGTTCCAAACAATATTAGGGAGGTGTTGAATTTCTCAAACATTCCCACCCAATTGCAGTTTCTCCGCAGATGTGCTCCTCCATCTCCCACTCCCTATTTGAGGCTTGCAGATTATCCCAATGGTATTCCATTCCATTCTTACTTCTTAACTCCAATTATATGGATCCCGGAATGAATGACATCTTCTCTCTAAAGTATTGGTACTTTTCCTGATCAGTACAACCTTTGCACCTATTTCCTCTTTCCTTTTTGATCTGAATAAAGGTCACAAAGGAATGGGAGCAAAAGATAGTACTTTTTATTATTATGGGTTTTACAGAGTATTATGTTTACATATCTGTTGTGCTGCTGCAAGTAAGAATTTCATTGTTTCGTTTCGGCACTTATGACAATAAAACATTCTTGACGACTCTTGACTCTTGACTCTCGAGATATGGATGTAGCACAGTAAAAGATGAGAAAACAAAAATAAATTAAGTAGTAAACAAAGGTATGTTTAAAATGCAAGTGTATACACATACAATGTGTGGTAAATACAGTTGCCGACCTGTGGGTAAGCATAGCAATATGTGAAAATGACTGGAGAAAGGACATTAAAAAAATATTAGGACAGGTACACGGATAGGAAATGTTTAAAGGAATTTGGGCCAAGCATGAGCAGGTGGAACTAGCATAAATGGGGCATCTTGATTGGTATGGCGTTGGGCATGAGGTTATAAGGTATAGGAGTAGAATTAAGCCATTCGGTCCATCAAGTCTACTCCACCATTCAATCATGGCTGATCTATCTCTCCCTCCTAACCCCATTGTCCTGCCTTCTGCCCATAACTTCTGAATCCTGTACTAATCAAGATGGGATGGAAGGCCAGTTTCTGTGCTGTATGACTGTAACACTCTGACTCTAACTGGATCCAGTGCCCCAAAATCTGCTGACTTCCTTCTTGCTCCATATTTCTACACACACGTTGATCTGTCTTATTTTCCTCCAGTAGTTCCCTCCCTGTTCCCCCAAGGCAATATTCCACCATTGACCCATAGCCCCCAACTGTGCAGGCGCGGCTGAGGGGTTCCCGTTGTGACGCCAGAGATCCCCATTTGTGAGTCACGGAAACCCTCCCCCAACTGTGCCTCACCTTCCCTCTTCCTAACACTATCCTCCTTCATCCATCCCCCCTCATCCCCAGTACTCCCTCCCCCACTCTCCCTCCTCACCTCCCCCACTCTCCCTCCTCACCTCCCCCCACTTTCCCATCCCTCCCTACCACCCCCCTCCTCCCTCTATCCCCCTGCTCCCCCATTTCTCACCTCCCCCTATCCCCGCACCACCCCCCTCCCTCTATCCCCCTACTCCCCCACTTCTCACCTCCCCCACTTCTCACCTCCCCCACAATGAAAATCCCACTGTTTAAAAAAAAATGAAATTCTTAATGAAAATTGCTTTTTTCTCTTTAAAATAACATGAACACAATGTTAGCTGTTAATGAAAATGGAATAATTTGATTAAAACTGAGTTTTTTTGAAAATCGATTTTTTAATATAAATGAGATTCGGGATCCCATTGTGGTATCATTGTGACATCAAATGCAGCCGATGGGCAGGGCATGGAAAAGTGGTTTGAAAAGTGAATTTTATAAAGGTTAAAATGTCAATAACTTGTAAAATATAACATCAATCCGAATGAAACTTGTTTCATTTACATCCCAGGACAATGGTGAGTAAGGTGGGCCAAATATTGTAGCGTTATCATGTACCGTTTTGGCAGGGTTTTGGGGTCTCACACACACACACGAATACAAACAAAGAAAGATGAGAGTTCTAGTAATATAGAGATAATGCTGACTGGCATTAACTAAGTAAAACATGTTCTTAGATTTCCTTCAAATTTCAATTAAAGTATTGATAGCAGAAATAAAAACACTCAAAATAATAATCATATTTTTACAAATCTGCAAATTACAATATTCTTTGAAGTTCTCAAAAATTGCTTTGAAAGCATTTTAATATCTAAAATATTTTCTCACTATTTCAGTATTGTGTCATTGCTTCAGGCCCTATGTTGTTTTAATATAATTTAATATAATAAGGACACTTTATATTATGAAACATTATGGTGTAATTTTTGATTTGGGTTGCAGAATAAAATGTGTGTTATTTAATCGACATTAGCTATTTATGTGTGCATTTCCACTTCAGTATCGTTATATTTTGTACAATGCTTAATTGCAGCTACATCAGGGGTAAAATTGACTATCAAAGAAAGGCATGAGGCCAAATAACTTTGGTCAAAAAAATTAAGTTTTGGTGTTTCTATAAGGAGGAGAGGCTGAGATGCAAGACTGTTTCTTGGGGGAATTCAACAGCTAGGGCCTCTATTTAACAATTTCTGCACCACGGACCCCACCAATATATGGCATAAATATGCTGCTATTCTGTTTTATAAAGTAGTTAATCAAAACAAAGTGAACTAGAGGACACACTGAATACCAGCTGTGACACTAAACAAATAACTGCAAATATTATGTATGATATGGTTATGATAAATGCTCTGACAATCCACAATAGCAAATAAAATGTATTTAAGCATTATGCTGAAAACCTTAGAGCAAAAATCCAGTACTGAATACTGAATTATTGCAATGTGTACATCAAATTATTTTGGTTTGTGGAAAATGTAACATTAAATGAAGAAACAACATTCTAATAAATGATAATTTGTTCCAATTAACGGAAGTTCAAACGTTTCCTGATGCACAAGTTGCCATTTACTTTGATATGAAATCATTTAATTCACTGATGCATTCTGCTGTTAATCAATTCAACATGCCCCATTACATTAACTACATAGAAATTAGGTGCAGGAGTAGGCCATTCGGCCCCCTTCGAGCCCACCGCCATTTATGATCATGGCTGATCATCCAACTCAGTTTACCTGGTGCTCCAACCCCCTGATCCCCTTAGCCACAAGGGCCACATCTAACTCCCTCTTAAATATAGCCAACTGGCCTCAACTACCCTCTGTGGCAGAGAGTTCCAGAGATTCACCACTCTCTGTAATTCACTGATGCATTCTGCAGTTAATCACTCATTCAACATGCCCCATTACATTAACTCGGAGGTTATGACATTTTGCCTTCCTGAGTGGTTGCTCCATTCCATTTCAAACACTCCATTCTGTTACAAACTTTGCTGGAGTGAGAATTTCAAACACTCCATTCTGTTACAAACTTTGCTGGAGTGAGAATGTTCTCAAGATTATTACAAATGTTGGAATCTCTCTTCAACCAAGATGACTAATGAGATGGCACATTTCAGCATTTCATACCATTAAATTGCCCTTTACAGCTCAAATGCTTTGATTTTAATTACTTTGATTACCCATACTATTTTAACTGGCTTTATCATCTGTTGGAGTGTTTGAATATTGATATCCAGAGCCATAGTTGTAGTTATTTGAGCTTGTATGCCAGATGTCTATGCTTCTACTAAATCTTTCAAATTTAGACTGACTTCTGTTTGCGTTGTAATGGAAAGGGTGGTGCCAGGTACCATGATGGCAAGGTCTGCAAGTCCTGAAAATCAAAAGAATGAAAATTGGAAATTAAAACAGAAAATACTGGAAACACTCAGCAAGTTAGACAGTATCCGTGGAAAGGTAAATCAAGTTCACATTTCAGATGAAGATCCTTCATTATAGGAGGAGTGATTTGAGAAAGGTTCTTCAACTTGAAATTATAACTTTTATCTTTCCACAGATGTTGCAATATTTGATGGGGGGCTTCCAGCTTTGTCTGTATGTGTTGAAATGGTGGAACCCATGTGTTCCAGGATCCATGGAAACACATTAGGCAGCACGGTGGTGGCGCAATTGCTGCCTTACAGCGTTTGCAGCGCCGGAGACCCGGCTTCGATCCCGACTACGGGTGCTGTCTGTACAGAGTTTGTACGATCTCCCCGAGACTGCATGGGTTTTCTCTGAGACCTTTGGTTTCCTCCTACACTCCAAAGACGTACAGGTTTGTAGGTTAATTGGCTTGGTACAAGTGTAAATTGTCCCTAGTGTGTATGTGTGTAGGATAGTGTTAGTATGAAGAGATCGCTGGTCAGTGCAGACTCAGTGGGCAGAAGGGCCTGTTTCTGCATTGTATCTCTAAACTAAGCTAAACATATAATCATATTATCTTTTTGTTTTGCACAGGGTATCTGCCAGTACTGTCATGTCTTGAACAACTTGGTAATCATATGTAGATTCATAGTTATACAACTTGAAACAGGTCCTTGTATATCCCTCTAAATCATTCCTATCTATGTACCTATCAAAATGTCTTTAAGCGTTATAATTGCATCCACCTCTACCACCTTCACTGGCAGCTTGTTCCATAAACCTCTCACTCTCTGTGTGGTAAAATTGGCCCTCAGATCTCTTTTAAATATTTCCCCTTTTATCTTAAACCTATGCTGTCGAGTTTTAGAATCCTTTACTCTGGGAAAGGGACTGAATATCTACCCTATCTTTGTCCCTCATCATTTTATAAACCTCCAGAAGGTCATTCCTCAGACTCCGTCATGCCAGATGAAACAGGCCCAACTTAAGCACCCCAGTCCAGGCAACATTGCAGTCAACCTAAGATTAGCACAAAGTGCTGAAGTAACACAACAGGTCAGGCAGCATCTCTGGAGAGAAAGGATGGGTGACGTTTTGGGTCTGGAACCTTCTTCAGACCCAGTCCTGACCCGAAACATCACCCATCGTTTTTCTCCAGAGATGCTGTCTGACCCACTAAGTTACTCCAGCACTTTGTGTCTACTCTTGAAATAAACCAGCCCCTGCAGTTTTTACTTTCTACATTACAGTAAATCTGCCTGCATCTTCTCCACCTTAATCACATCCTTCCTGGAGCCTGGACATTGCACACAATATTACTGCTGTGGCCTAAACTAATATGTACGTATTAGTCTATAAATATCTATATTACTAAAAGTAAGGTCTTGACCACTTCCTGTTTTTCTGTTTCATGATTTTTGAAAAACTCTGCCACTTATGGCTGTGATTTTTGGCCATCTTACTCAGAGTCCCCCTCCACTGCGAAGGACGAGGATTTTCCCATCAATGAAAAACAAAAGAGATATTAATGTTTAAAAGATGTTGACATTCTCTCTGCTGCCCCTGCTGGTGGGAGGGGGGAGGGACTATAAAACCCAGAAGTGTTGTGCCTCACTCAGTCTCTGCAAGATGGAGGAAGTAAGAGGGTCACATCTCTCTGAGCTGTGAATAACACTGAACACATGTCTACTCAACTGTGAGTGCCCTTAATGCGGTTTGAAAATGAAAATGTGGTTGCTTTGAAATGCTGCACTGCAAATGGTTGTTGGTGGTGGTAACTGCTTTGAAATGCTGCACTGCAAATGGTTGTTGGTGGTGGTATCCTCTGCACTAGAAGAATGAGGGGCAATCTCATTGAATCGTATCGAATAGAAAGGCTTGGATAGAGTGGATGTGGAGAGGATGTTTCCACTAGTGGGTGAGTCTAGGACTAGAGGCTATAGCCTCAGAATTAAAAGATGTTCCTTTAGAAAAGTGATAAGGATGAATTTATTTAGTCAGAGTGTGGTGAATGTGGAATTATTTGCCACAGAAGGTTGTGGAGGCCATGTCTGTGGATATTTTTAAGGCAGAGAAAGATAGATTCTTGATTAGTTAGGGTGTCAGGGGTTATGGGAAGAAGACAGGAGAATGGGGTTCTGAGGAAGAGATAGATCAGCCATGATTGAATGGCAGAATAGATTTGACAGTCCGAAATGCCTAATTCTGCTCCTATCAATTATGACATGACCTAATTGAATAAAATCAACAACAACAAATGGAGAGAAATTGTCAGTTAATATTTTAATAATAAGATGTACACCTCATATGTTGTCTAACGGCTCGACAGACACTTGAACGTAAAGTGATAAAGACATGGATGTATGAACCATAAACCACTCTCAAGTAGTTTACAAATATTATTTGATTCATTAAATTAGAGATTTAAAAACATACCAGACTAAGTGGGACCCGTTGGGTCCCTGTCACACAGGAGGCTTAGTCCCCCAATGCAATATTCCACCACTCACCCATAGCTCCCAACTGTGCAGGCGCAGCTCATTTCCCCTCATCCCTAGCACTCTCTCTCTCCCCCTTCCTCTTATTTCCCTCCTCCTCCCCTCCCCAATCCCTCCCTCACCTCTTTCTTCCTCTCCTTTCCCCTATCCTCAGTCACTCCCTGTCTCCATACCCCCTCTCCCCTCCCTACTGCCATCTCACCACTCCTCACCCCCTACCCCTCCACTATCCCTCCTCACCTCCACATTCCCTCTATTCCCCCACTCCATATCTCCCCACATTGCTCCCTCCTCTACTCCCCCACTTCTCTCCCTCTATTCCCCCTCCTACCCCATTTTTCCATCCACACCTCCACCCTCTTCTGTTTCCTCTCCTCCTCCCCTCCCCAAATCCGTCCCTCACCTCTCGCTCCCTCTCCCTCTCCCTTCCCCTATCCTCAGTC
This sequence comes from Leucoraja erinaceus, assembly GCF_028641065.1. Taxonomy (NCBI): domain Eukaryota; kingdom Metazoa; phylum Chordata; class Chondrichthyes; order Rajiformes; family Rajidae; genus Leucoraja; species Leucoraja erinaceus. The sequence goes on from NC_073377.1 coordinate 151,042,633, forward strand.
ACTCCCTCCCTCCCTCCATAACTCCTCTCCCCTCCCTACTCCCCTCCTCTCCCTCTATCCCCTCTCCTCCCCCAATCTCCCTCCCCAGGATCTCGATGTTGCCGCTCCTCTCCCTTCTTGCGTGCCCTGGAGGAGCATCAGCTGTCGGCGCCCTCAGAGCCAGGCCTCGGTTTGGCCCGGAAGCACCAGCAGCTATGGGCGGGAGGGGGGAGGAGAGAGCTCAGAGAAAAGATGGGGGAAGAGCCATGGGGGAGAGGGAGGTATCATGGGAGAGGGGGCAGGAGCCAGCGAGGGGGACCAGAGGGGAAAGGGGTGGAGCTGCAGGGCATTGCGATGGCGGTGCGTTGGGGACTCATAGCGGGTGCAGGAGGCTCTTCTCCGCCGGGATCAGACTCTCCACTTTCCGTTTGGCGACATTGCCGCACTGCTGGGTTGCTTCTTGGGGCGGGGCTGCTTCGGGCTCCTCCGAAAGTCCAGTTCAAAACCTCCACCGGCTTTCCTCAGCTCCATTAAAGACGCAATGGCGCAGGAAGGGGCGGACTGTCGCGAGGAGTGATGGGGAAGAGACTAATCCGCGCGGCGCTGACTGGGATTGATCTGCGCATGCGCGTTTTTTAAATTCTTTAAACCTCGCTAATTTTGACGACATTCTACCGATCGGAATGAAACTTGGTGGATTGCAGCATAGGAGAGCGGTGAGTGAACTGGTGAAAAATCGTAGTGCTATCGCAAACCGTTTTTGCACAAATAGAATGACCGCCAAACCAAACAACAACAAGATCAGTTATGTATAGATAGATCTAGAAATTTACCATTAATGGATTCAGTCCCAAACATTTTCAGTGACAACTGCCTGATTATTTATTGAAGTCTCCATTTGTGTGGATGTGAGTCCAACTACCTGTTAATCAAGTTATTCGACTGTGATGAGCCATTCAGGCAAGGTTGATGGCATCCATGACTCACATTCATATGCGTCCATTTACTAGCATTTGGAATGAAATAAGAAGTTACAGAGCTGGATGGATTTACTTGAGCTTATTGGATATAGGAAGAAGCTATTTTTAGTCTTTTTTAATAGTATTAGAGATACAGCGTAAAAACAGGCCCTTCGGTCCACCGAGTCCACACTGACCAGCACGCACCTGTACACTTGTTCTGTCTACACACTAGGGACAATTTACCGAAGCCAATTAACGTACAAACCTGCTCGTCTTTGGAATGCAGGGGGAGACCAGAGCACCCGGAGAAATCCCACACAGTTACAGGGAGAACATATTGTACAAACTCCATACAGACAGCACCTGTAGTCAGGTTTGAACCCAGGTCTCCACTACAAAGACCTTTGGAGCCATTGTTTTCTTATTTTGCATGTTTTTATTTTTATTTTATAGGAGATATTACATTTTGAATGTACAGTACCATGAACAGAACTACAAAATTAGCCAGTGGAGGAACATTATTCCCAGTGCAACAGGCATTGATTTGCTTCCATTTTGTTTGAAGATTAGGGACATGTATACCTGGTGCAATCCTGTATAGCCAGTGCCGCTCATTAAACTGGATAGTGTGCCATGCATTTGCCTCACTATGTGATGGAGACAGATGGTGAACATGGATAGGATGCCAACTCTATCAAATTATCACATGAGTGCGTTACATGAAGAAACTGCACTCAGTTCCACCACCTGTGCTATTTGGGGATCCTAAACAACTTTGGTGGCATGAGGGCAGCATGATGTCATAGCAGCTGGTGCGCTGCCTTACCACTACAGACACCCAGGTGGTATTTGTATGGGGTTTGCTTGCTCTATCTGTGATGGTTTGGGTTTCCTATGGTATCTGGTCCCCTCCCCAAAGATGGGTTCATTGATGGGTTAAATGTCCATTGTAAGTTACCCTGTAGGTGAATGGCAAACAGAATCAAACATAGAAAATAGGTGCAGGAGTAGGCCATTCGGTCCTTCAAGCCAGTACCGCCATTCTATACGATCATGGCTGATTATCCAAATTCAGTACCCATTCCTGCTTTCTCCACATATCCCTTGATTCCTTTAGCCCTGAGAGCCATATCTAACTCTCTCTCGAAAACATCCAGTGAATTGGCCTCCACTGCCTTCTGTGGCAGAGAATTCCACAGATTCACAACTCTCTGGGTGAGAATCAAAGGAGAGTTGATGGGCACAATTATGAAAGAATGAGCTGTGGACGCAGGGACAAAATGGGAAGGGGGAATGGGACTTCTGGGATTGCTCCCATGGAAACAAGCATCAAACAGATGGGCTCACTGTTGTTATATGTATGAAGGTGGTAATGATGGAGCTTAGGTTTAATGCTGTGCAGAGAACTGCATGTTTCATCGGAATGAAATTAAATCGTATTATTTCTGCAGAGGGATGTTCAGTTTGATTACCCTTTGCAATCATTATTTTGAATGCTCAGTACCAGGACAAGAACCTACCAAGTTGGGCCTCTTTTCAGCAACTAATTGCTCAGTGAAACAAGTGCTGATTTACACCCGGTTTTATTGGGGAATCGTGGAAACGCGTTTGTAGTGGAATTCCAGTGTAACCCAAGTGAAGCATCTAGAATGTACTGTCACTCCTGTAGCCATGTCCTTTTGTTGATGTCAACATGTGTATTAGTGACCAAACTGAGCCTCCAGCAAGCATGGCGACACAGTAGCTCAGAGGTAGAGCAACTGCCTTACAGCGCCAGAGACCTGGGTTCGATCCTGACTATGGGTGCTTGTCTGTATGTAGTTTGTACTTTCTCACTGTGATCTGCATGGGTTTTTTTTCCTGAATTTCTTCCCACACTCCAAAGATGTACAGGTTTGTAGGTTTCCATTATAAATGTTTAAAAAAAATTGTCCCTAGTGTTTGTAGGGTAGTTTTAATGTGTGGGGATCGCTAGTTGGTGTGGACTCAGTGGACCAAAGGGCCTATCTCCGCACTGTAACTCTTAACTAGACTAAACTAAGATAGCGTAGAGCAGGGAAGATAGACACAACATGCTGGATTAACTCAGCAGGACAGGCAGCATCTCTGGAGAGAAGGAATGCGTGGTGTTTCGGCTCGAGATCCTTCTTCAGCCTCAGAACAGAGAAGAACTTTAGAGCATGGAAACCTACTGGAAAAAGAGGCAGCAGGTTTGGTAGGAACACTCTGGTTAGGAATAAGGAATAGAGGGTTGTAATGCAAGGGTTAATTTGACCTTACAGCTACAATGTTGTCTACTAATCACACCATATGTCAAGCAAACAGAGTCAGAAAAATAAATAGGAACTTAAAGAAATCATGAGACCTCTGATCATGCAGCTAAAAGGATGCCTAGTAAGAAGATAAACCTTTCAAGGGATATGGGGAAAAAGCAGGAATGGGGTACTGATTTTAGATGATCAGCCATGATCATATTGAATGGCAATGCTGGGTTGCAGGGCCGAATGGCCTACTGCTGCACTTATTTTCTATGTTCTATGTTTTTTATACCCAAGACTAGCTAAGTAACTGATGTAATAAATAATCTTTGTTTTCAGTCCTATTAGACATCGCTAGTTTGAAAAACAGGGTCAACTGTTGTTTGTAGATTAAGGTGGAAACGCAGGCTTATTGATCGCGTTTTTGGAGGAGGTGGCGAAGCTGGTCGATAGGAACAGGGTTGGAGTAGCCATTTGGCTTAACTCAGTATGTCATAAATTATGGCCATTTGCCTTTAAATTTTGGCTGTCTGTATTTATGTGGGTGGGATTTATTACTTAGTCGGAGGTGTGTTTGCTGCTGGGATTCTTGTGCAGACGCTAGTAGTTTTTTAGTTTAGTCGAAGAAGCATGGGGAGGAAGCACAGCTTTTGACCATGTCGGAGGTTTCGACCATGCCCGAGTTTGACCAAGCACGAGGTTGACTAGGAGTAAGATTAAAATGTACTTAAACAAGAAGTTTGGATGAATTTCTCACTGTTTTTACTACGACAATAAAGAAACTATTAATCAAGAGACTGTGTTTTGAAGATTTATCTTTGGACGGCTTTGAATGTCTCGTGGAGAGCTCCTATGCGTAACGAATGTCTTCAACATAGTGGCTAGAGGAAACAATTCCTTGAACAATATAATAATCTGCCATTACAAAGGTTGTCTTCAAGGAATTTAGTGAGGCATTTGATAAAGTGCTCATGTTAAACTAATCCAGAAGATTAAGATGCACAGTGAATCTGTCATATAGATTTTTAACTGGCTTTTACTGATAGAAGACTGAGGGTTGTGGTGAAAGGATAATATTCAGGCTGGAAGTCGGAGACCAGTGGAGTTCCACAGGGATCTGCACTGGGACCTCTGTTGTTTTTAATGTATACTAGACTAAGTGCAGACCTGTTGGGACTGTTCCCGCAACGCGCGGTTGCAAAGGGGGGGGCGGCCTGACGTCATAGCGCAACGCCACGCGCTAGGCATACGCCATCAAGACGTAGCGTACGACATCGAGACGCTGCATACGATGTCGAGACGCTGCGTATGCCCATCGAGACGCTGCATATGACCTCAATGCGCCTGCGGGCCGACAGGCCGTTGACGTGCGGGGTTTTCCAAGAGTGCAAGCCCGCGGGGATGGCAAAAAGCAGCGGGGGGAGCAGCCGATCTGTGCCTTCCACCAGCATGACAAAGCCAGCCTGGGGGGGTGGGGGGGGGGGGGGGTGTGGAGGAGAGCCGGACGTCAGCAGAGAAAATCGCTGGCGAAATGTGAAAAATGTCTGCGTTTTTGGAGGAGAGCCCGGTCGCAGCAGCTGTTTTGGTGGCTGGCCAGCAGGAGGTGAAAAAATGAGTGAGGGGGGGGGGGGGGGGGGGGGGAGTGAAATCGCTAGCGAAATGGAAAAAATCTCGAAGTTTTTGTGTGTGGTTTTGGCGGACCAAGGAATCAAAGGCCAAATCTGACACCCACAAACAAACACACACAAACACATAGAGTTTTTAAAGTATATAGATAAACGACTTGGATGTAAATGTAGACAGGTCATAGTCATATCTTGCTTGGGCATCCTATGACACAGCGATATGAATATTGATCTCTCTAACTTCAAGTAACTTTGCTACCCTTCTCTCTCCATCCCTCCCCCACCCCAGTAATCTTTCACAATGTCTGAAAGCAATCACTGATGTAATTTTATTTGGTATGTTATTAAAGAGACAAAAGCACTTGGTAAATATTTAAGACCATGACTATTGTGGGAAACAACAACTCTGACAATCCAATTTAAATTTTAAAAAAAAGTTACCCAAATTAGAAAAAACAAAAACCATTGAATCATTGAACAATTATTAATGTTAAGTTTTTGTTTTTTCTAATTTGGGTAATTTTTTTTTTAAATTTCAATTGGATTGTCAGAGTTGTTGTTTCCCACAATAGAGTTGTTGTTCCCCAACTCTGTACACCCTCTTGGGAGCTGTTGGAGTGGATGACACAACAGGTTTTAGTAGAAGCTAGAGCTGTGGCTCCAACCCTGGAGCTGAGGCTCAATGGGGAAGAGTGATGTTGGGTAGAACCGCAGTGGTGGTGGTGCGATAGGCAGAAGTGAGGACAGGAGATTCTGCGGCAGCTGGCAAGACTCCAGGATGGCGTTACCTGCCTGGTGCCAGGGTCCAGGACGTCTCGGAGCGGCTGCACGGCATCCTCAAGAGGGGGAGCAGCTGGAGGTTGTTGTGCATGGTGGCACAAGTGATATAGGTCGGAAGAGGATGGAGGTTCTGCAACAAGAATTTGCGTAATTGGGAAGAAGAATGAAAAGCATGATCTGCATTGTTTTATTTTTAGTTTTCAACGGAGAATGCAACTTATGGAGCAATCACTGATGAAGTTAACTATTGGTAGTAATCTTGCACATGTGTACCTTAGTCAGGTTGTGGAAAAGGAGCAACTTAGAGGACAATTTGCCAGAGGATATTGTGAGACATGAGTTTTCCTCCAGGGAATTCATCAGAAGACTTTTGTGGGTCTGGCTGTATTAATCGATATTTATATATTAATACTAGACTAATACTAGACTAAGTGGGACCCGTTGGGTCCCATGTTCACATAGGAGGGCTGGTCCCCCAACGCAGTATTCCATCTCTCCATCAATACCAATATTGGTGGCCAGTGGGGGGGGGCTTTCTGGAGCGCTAGTATGGGTATTGTGGGCTGAAAAGACTGGTTTCCAGAGGGCTAGTATGGACATTGTGGGCCAAATGGATTCTTGGGATGACAGCTCAGTCACTCAAGCCTGATGTGCTGGCAGCTCACTCATGGCTGGTGGCCGAGCAGTTGACTCACGGCTATTCCTTGAAATTCCATTTCAAGCAGGGTGCAAGGCCATCAAATTCAAATGCAGTTTCCTACCATTTCAAGCAGGGTGCAAGGCCAACAAATTCAAGTGCAGTTTCTTACCACTTCAAGCAGGATGCAAGGCCACCAAATTCAATTGCTTTTTCTTACCACTTTAAGCAGGCTGCAAGGCCACCAAATTCAGGTGCAGTTTCCCACCACTTCAAGTAGGGTGAAAGGCCACCACAGTCAAATGCAGTTTCATACCATTTCAAGCAGGGTGAAACCACTATAAAACCACATTCACAGTTCAGTAGACATTCAGTGTGTTCAGTTGATTCACAGTTCAGACAGAGTCGTGACCTCGCCATCCCCTGTCTTGCAGAGACTGAGCCACACCCACACCTCCGGGTTTTATAATCCCTCCCCCTTCCCATCGGAAGGGGCATGGCCTTCATGGCATGATTGCCAGGAGAGAGATTCTCAACATTTTTTTAAACACTAATAACACTTTTATTTTTCATTGATGGGAAGAATCCTCTGCACCTGATGGTGGTAACTGGACAACTTCCTGTTTGCACTGTATATTGATTTTAGATAAAACGCTACCACTTACGGCTGTGATTTTTGGCCATCTTAGTCCCCCTCCAGCGAGTACAGGCTCAGTGCCATCAAATATTCATCGTATGTTAACCCACTCATTCCTGTGATCATTCTTTTAAACACCTCTGAACCCTCTCCAAAGCCAACACATCCTTCCTCTGATACGATGCCCAAAATTGCTCACAATACTCCAAATGCGGCCTGACCAGCGCCTTAAACAGCCTCAGCATGACATCCCTGTTTTTGTAATATAGCCCTCTTGAAATACTGTAAATGCGAGCATTTAGCATTGGATTTTTGCTTTGTAGTTCAGTCTACTACTGATCAAAGGGTTTTATCCTTGCATGGGTTCTTTAAAGTGCTTCTACTCAGTTATTTTGCTGCTTGAGACTTTTGGTTATATCTATAAGATGGCCTCCATCTGTTCCTATGTTCCTAAAATAGCAGCACAACTGTGCATCCACCTGCTGCTGCTTTTACACTGTGTGCAAGCACATCAACTTTCCTCACTCCATCTTGAGTCAACATTCACAGCATCCTTTTATGGCCATATAAAGGAAGGTGTAAATAGTGCTGGTGAAGCAGCCAAGAAGACACACGTATCCACATTGCAACCACGATAATGAGACCCAGTCTCTGTCAAAATCTCTTTCTCTCTCTCTAATAGTGGCAAACAACTATTCAACTTTTCAGCCCCAAAGGCAAAGATGCGGACAGGATTGTACTCGACTTTGCCAGTGGTTTAAATTGGAACTGCTGACATTCAGCGATTGAAACTGTAGCAAGTCCCAGACTTTTCACACATGTATTATAAGAACTCCAGATTTGAGGGCTGAATTTGTCAGTTCGCCCAGAGCCTTATGCAGAGTGTGAAATCCCATTGAGTTCAATGGTAATTTTATAGCAAAGACTTTGGATGCAAACATTCATTTTAATTATAATCACCTTCAAATAAGATTTTACTTATTCATTTACTAATTATTAATTATTTTGCTACATTTTAATAGTTATTGAAAACTTTTGGCAGAGGTACTTTATAGTTTAATTAGAGCATGGAAACAGGCTCACACCAATACCATGTAATCCCACTTTCACATTCACTCCCGACACACCAGGGACAATTTTTACAGTGGTCAATTAACATACACATCCACGTGTCTTTGGTATGTGGAAGGAAACCAGAGCAACCGAAATAAACCCATATAGTCTCAGAAAAACTCCACGCAAACTCCACGCATACAGCATGCAAGGTCAGGATCGAACCTGGGTCTCTGGCGCTGTGAGGCAGCAGCTCTACCAGTGCCACTGTGCTGTCATTGGCACAAGTGCATGGTAACAAATCTCACAATTGGCAGCTTTGGAAAATGTCAGTGGTGGTCGGCCTCATCGTCACTGTCCTGCATTAACCTCGCAAAACTTTTAACATCCCCAAAAATATATTTTTTTAATTTACGAAGCAACTGTGTTCCCCAGCACATTCAAATTGTAACGATTCAACAATTGTAAATGAATACTAACTTTAAACCCACAGTCTATTCGGTTTTCACCTGGAACGGCAGACACTAACATTCACTTAGAAACATAGAAAATAGGTGCAGGAGTAGGCCATTCGGCCCTTCGAGCCTGCACCGCCATTCAATATGATCATGGCCGACCATCCAACTCAGTATCCTGTACCTGCCTTCTCTCCATACCCCCTGATCCCTTTAGCCACAAGGGCCACATCTAACTCCCTCTTAAATATAGCCAATGAATTGACCTCAACTACCTTCTGTGGCAGAGAATTCAGCAGATACATATTTAATATACTGCAATGATATTAATTTGGTAGCAATTGTCTACAGAGTGCTGAGTGGACAATAAAGTCAAAGCTCTTTAAATCAATTGCTTTTTGTACTTTCCCAACTTCTTGCCTCTGTTTCTGTAGTGTTTTATACATTGACTGTCATACTGACTGGCACTAGGCATTGGATCTATTATTGTTCCTGTTATTGCATTTTGAGTCAGTTAATCCTTTTTTTTGCCTTTCATCTCTGGGCTTTTGGTTCTGCCATGCCTATCATATCTCAAGCTTGATACAATATACAGGGTTGGTATGAACAAATCCATGCCAACCCATCTTCCACAGCTTGTAAACAGCAAAATAGTTATGAATAAGAGAGTCCTCGCTAAAACATGCATGTTTTTTTTTACCCTTACCTTCCTACTGGAGCCAGAATATAACAATGCAGAAACTTATGCTGAACCTTCAGCTTCTTAACCTTGTCGGGTGAATGCTGTTGAGGTGCAACTGGGTCTTGGATCCTTTGTTCATTGCCTATCTATCACCGTTCATGTGGATGATGGATACTTGTATGAAGCTGTCTGCCTAGATGTAGTGAATGCTTTTATTGATCCAAAAATTACCAAGTGACATTTGACTCTTGCTATTCATAAGTCCATCACTCAAAGTGCAAAAATTCTGAACAGATTACTTTTAAAAAAGCCTCCAATATATCTGAAGAAAGGTCTGACCCGAAACATCACCCATCCTTTTTCTCCAGAGATGCTATCTGACCCATTGAGTTACTCCAGCATTTTGTGCCTACCTTCAACATACAATATTTATTCCCCTGAAGATATGGTCCTGATCCAAGTTGTCCACTTCATTGTGAACCTAATCCTGGAATCATAACACTCGGAACATAACAAAGTAAAGCACAGGAACAAGCCCTTTGGCCCACATTTATATTGGCATTATGTGCTGTACATAATGCCAATATAAACTAATCTAATTTACCTGCACATGATTCATTAACTTTCCATTCCCTGCATATCTACATGCCTATCTAAAAGATCCACATGCCACTATTGTATTCATCACTCCTGGTAGTGTATTCCAGCCACGCACAGACTTCTGTGCAAAAAAAAACGTCCCCTGTACATCTCCGTTGAACTTTGACCCGCTCATCAAAAAGAAATGCCCTCAAGTCTTTGACATTTGCACCCTGGGAGAATGGTTCCTAATGTCTGTGACAATCATAATTTGAGATGCTTCTATCGGCTATCCCTCTCCTACAGTGTTCGAGAGAAAAAAAAATCTAAGTTTGCCCAGCCACCCATTTTTCTTTCCAAGTTATTTAACACATTTTATGTTTCAAAGTTACTATATTTCCCTTGATTTATTTTAAATTGTACAATTCGTGCAATCCTCCGACAAACTATTGTTCAACTTTTTCCCAGGAAATTGCCTGACATGCTGAGTGTTTGCAGCCTTTCGTACTTTTATTGCTCTCAGAAGGTTCTCCTATTCGACTGCATGGTTTTCACGAAGGGCCCATTTCCACATTGTATCACTCTATGACTCTCAGATTCAAATACTTACTTTAAAAATGAAAACGTTCAGTCAGTGTCTGGAGTAACTATTTCATACAGTCAAGGAATTGTACAGCACAAAAACAGGCCCTAAAAGCCACCAAATCCAAGCTGACCTTTGATTCATCTACACTTTAAAAGACATTTGGACAAGTAATGGATAGGAAAGGTTTAGAGGGATATGGGTCAAACACAGGCAGGTGGGCCAAATGTAGATGAAGCATCTCGATCGACATGTTATGTTTGATAAATCACTGGATTAACACAGCAGAGTTTGATTATATATGATAATATGATACAATTTGAGGGGGAGAAGGGTAAATCAGAGGTGTCAGTGTTACAGTTGAACAAAGGGGACTATGGAGCCATGAGGGAGGAGCTGGAAAGATACCCCAGCAGGGATGACAGTGGAACAACAATGGCAGGTATTTCTGGGAATAATACAGAAGGTGCAGGATCAGTTCATTCCAAAGAGGAAAAAATATTCCAAGGGGAGTAAGGGGTGACTGTAACTGACAAGGGAAGTCAGGGACAGTATAAAAATAAAAGAGAAGAAGTACAACACAGGAAGATACAACATGAGTGGGAAGCCAGAGGATTGGGTAATGTTTAAAGAGCATCAGAAGATAACTAAAAAGACAATACGGGGAGAAAAGATGCAAAGGTAAGCTAGCCAAAAATATAAAGGAGGATAGTAAAAGCTTCATAGGTATGTGAAGAGGAAAAAAATAGTTAAGACCAAAGTTGGACTCTTGAAGACTGAAAAGGGTGAATTTATTATGGGAACAAGGAAGTGGCAGATGAGTTGAACAGGTACTTGGATCCATCTTCACTAAGGAGAACACAAACAATCTTCCTGATGTACTAGCCAGAGGATCTGGGGTGACGAACGAACTGAAGGAAATCAACATTAGGCAGGAAATGGTGATGGGTAGACTGATGGGACTGAAGGCTGATAAATCCCCAGGGCCTGATGGTCTGCATCCCAGGGTACTTAAGGAGGTGGCTCTAAAAATCGTGGACGCATTGGTGATCTTTTCCAATGTTCTACAGATTCAGGATCAGTTCCTGTGGATTGGAGGGTAGCTAATGTTATCCCACTTTTTAAGAAAGGCGGGAGAGAGAAAACAGAAATTATAGACCAGTTGGCCTGACATCGGTGGTGGGGAACATGCTGGAGTCAATCATAAAAGATGAAATAGCAGCACATTTGGATAGCAGTAACAGGATCAGTCCGAATCACCATGGATTTACAAAGGGGAAATCATGCTTGATCTTCTGGAATTTTTTGGGGATGTAACTAGGAAAATGGACAAGGGAGAGCCAGTGGATGTAGTGTACCTTGACTTTCAGAAAGCATTTGATAAGGTCACAAATTGAAGATTAGTGGGTAAAATAAGGGCACATGGTATTGTGGGTAGAGTGCTGACATGGATAAAAAATTGGTTGGCAGACAGGAAGCAAAGAGTAGGGACTAAATGGTCCCTTTCAGAATGACAGGCAGTGACAAGTGGGGCCGGTGCTGGGACTGCAGCTATTTACAATATATATTAATGATTTAGATGAAGGGATTACAAGTAACATTTAAAAATTTGCGGATGACACAAAGCTGGGTGGCAGTGTGAACTGTGAGGAGGATACTATGAGAACGCAGGGTGACTTGCACAGGTTGAGTGACTGGGCAGATGCAGTTTAATGTGGATAAATGTGAGGTTATCCACTTTGGTAACAAAAAAAAGGAAGATTATTATCTAAATGGTGTCAAGTTGGGAAAGGGGGAAGTACAAAGGGATCTGGGGGTCCTTGTTCATCAGTCAATGAAAGTAAGCATGCAGGTACAGCAGGCAGTGCAGAAACGAATGGCATGTTGGCCATAACAAGAGTTGAGTATAGGAGTAAAGAGGTCCTTCTGCAGTTGTACAGGGCCCTAGTGAGACCACACGTGGAGTATTGTGTGCAGTTTTCGTCTCCAAATTTGAGGAAGGACATCTTGCTAGGTTAAGTCACAAAATTCTTAAGGGGTTGGACAGGCTAGATACAGGAAGATTGTTCCCGATGTTGGGGAAGTCCAGAACAAGGGGTCACAGTTTAAGGATAGGGGGAAATCTTTTAGGACCGGGATGAGAAAAACATTTTTCACACAGAGAGTGGTGATTCTCTTGAATTCTCTGCCACAGAAGGTAGTTGAGGCCAGTTCATTGACTATATTTAAGAGGGAGTTAGATGTGGCCCTTCTGGCTAAGGGGATCAGGGGGTATGGAGAGAAGGCAGGTACGGGATACTGAGTTGGATGATCGGCCATGATCATATTGAATGGCGGTGCAGGCTCAAAGGGCCGAATGGCCTACTCCTGCACCTATTTTTTTATGTTTCTATGTTTCTATGTTAGGAGTATTGTGTGCAGCTTAGGTTCACAAGGTTAATTCCCGGGATGGCGGGACTGTCATATGCTGAGAGAATGGGGCAGCTGGGCTTGTATACTCTGGAATTTAGAAGGATGAGAGGGTATCTTATTGAAACATATAAGATTATTAAGGGTTTGGACACGCTAGAGGCAGAATACATGTTCCCGATGTTGGAAGAGTCCAGAACCAGGGGCCACAATTTAAGAATAATGGGGAAAGCCATTTAGAATGGAGATGAGGAAACACTTTTTCACACAGAGTTGTGAGTCTGTGGAATTCTCTGCCTCAGAGGGCGGTGGAGGCAGGTTCTCTGGAAACTTTCAAGAGAGAGCTAGATAGGGCTCTTGAAGATAGCGAAGTAAAGAGATATGGGGAGAAGGCAGAAACGGGTTACTGATTGTGGATGATCAGCCATAGGTAGGCGGTAGGCGGCGCGACTCTCGTCAGCAGCGGCCTCTGCAGCCCGTCTGTGTTTTTATTATTTTTTGTCTATGTTTTTATGTAATTTTTGTTATTTTTTGTTGGGGTATGTGTGTGGGGGGGGTGGGGGTGGGGTGGGAGGGAGGGGGTAACTTTTAATCTCTCCCTGCACTGGAGACCCGACCTTTTCTTTGTCGGGTCTCCGTTGTCGTTTGGGCTGCAACGAGGAGCGGCCTCCAACAGGAAGACCGGGGGCTCTGGTGCCGATGACTCACCTCACCGTCGTGGAGCTGGCCGAGTCCGGGGCGGGTGCAGCGGTGGTGGAGCGCTCTTGCGGCCCGACCTCCGGAGATTCGGAGGCTGCAACTGCGGGTCTGGCGGACGGCGGCACCGGGAGCCCGCGGGTCCCTGGAGGGAGACCGCTTTTCAGGGATCCCGCAACGGCGACTTCTCCCGCCCGAGTTGCGGGGTCGAAGAGGTCCTGGAGCGGGGCCTTACATCACCGCCCCGCGCGGCTTGGAATGGCCGCGGGACTCTGCGAGCGCACGCCGGGGGCTCCAACACCAAGACCTGGTGTGCGACCTTGCACCACCCGGCGTGGCTTTAATGGCTGCGGGACAATCGCCATCGCCAGCCGGGGGCTTTGACTTTGACTCTGACATTGTGGGGGGGGGGGGGGGAGAGTGCAGTGGAGAGATACGTTTTTTTGGCCTTCCATCACAGCGATGTAATGGATGTTTGTGTAACTGTGTTGTGTCTTGGGTCTATTTGTTTGGAATGTATGGCTGCAGAAACGTCATTTTGTTTGGACCTCAACGGGTCCAAATGACAAATAAATTGAATTGAATTGAATTGAATAATCACATTGAATGGCAGTGCTGGCTTGAAGGGTCATATGGCCTACTCCTGCACCTATTGTCTATTGTCTATTGTCAATTGATTCACTATTTATTTTATTACATTACTAAATTAGGGACATACACTCTTGTATCCCCGTATTTCCCCCTGAGCACTTGCAAACCCCGAATACACAGCAGAGCATGCCGCAGGATGTTTCTGTTCTTACTCACCTGGCACCGATCGCGACATGGCCCAAGGCTAGCGCTCTCTCGTCTGAAGATGCCCACAACACCATCCTTTATGGCATTTCTTATCTGTGTAGACCATGCCACTTCCCCCTCCCCAAGCCAATCATAAGCCCCCCCCCTTGTCTGCAACGTATCTGCACTGCTAGTGCAGGTGGTCTTCCAACTATTGCTTTTGTATGCTTTTCCCATAGACTTGTGTGAGAAAAGCTCCCCTCCCAGGCATCATCCACAGCTGCAAGGTCATCTCTGGGAGACAGAGCGTTTGAATCTTGTTTGTGAACGATATGGAATGCAGTGCTGCTAATTTGGCTGATAACGCAATTGTAGCTGAAATTGCCTGTTTAACTCTTGCACTACAGGCCAGTTGGGCCAAATGGCCTGTTTCCGTGCTGTATGACTCTGTGACTAATCATATTTGAATTAAGTCTATATACGACCAATTAAAATGTCTGTCTAAGCATCATTTAAAAGTAGTGGCTGAATCTGATACCCCTAGCTTTTCAAGGGGGAAATCCTTTAAAACCGAGATGAGTAGAACTTTTTTCACACAGAGAGTGGTGAATCTCTGGAACTCTCTGCCACAGAGGGTAGTAGAGGCCAGTTCATTGGCTATATTTAAGAGGGAGTTAGATGTGGCCCTTGTGGCTAAGGGGATCAGAGGGTATGGAGAGAAGGCAGGTACGGGATACTGAGTTGGATAATCAGCCATGATCATATTGAATGGCGGTGCAGGCTCGAAGGGCCGAATGGCCTACTCCTGCACCTAATTTCTATGTTTCTATGTTTCTATGTTTCAAGCAGGGCATTTCAGATATCAAACGCTCTTTGTGTTAAAATCATTCCCCTAAAATCCTCTTTAAACTGCTTCCTTAAAAGGCTGTCCCACTGCGGCGACCTAATCCGCGGGTTCTGGCGAGTTTGCCTCAACTCATACTCGCAGCATGGTCGACACGAGGTCCTTGGAGGTCTTTATAACTCTCCTTCATGCTCAAGAGTAGTCCCCGTGTACTCGAGGCTTAAGCTAGGTCACGGCATATTTTTCAACATGCTGAAAAATGCCCGCGAGGAAAATAAGGTCGCCATGGAAAAAATCGATACTTTTTTTACTCGTAGGTTTAGTCGAAGTAGGTCGTAGTAGGTTGGAATGTTATTCGTAGGTAATCGAGGGTAGTCAAGTGTAATCGAAGGTAGTCGAAGGTAGTCTTCAACATAGTCGAAGGGAGGTCGAAGGAGATTGAAGGAGGTCGTCTTCACTCTCCACTATTTGGTGTCCAATTTTCCCGAAGCTAGTCGTAGCTAGTCAAAGCTGGTCTTCTACATAATTGAAGGAGGTCTTATACATGACATTTTTTCAAACTCTCCTAAACTCTTCTAAATTCCCCAATTGAACTTGCCGCAGTGGGACAGCCTCTTTACACCTTATACTCCTGATCACTGATCCTCTTGAAAAGTTCACAGAGTCGCTGCAATAACTTTGCTGGACATTTTACAATACAATACAATACAATACAATTTATTTGTCACTTGAACCTCATAGAGGCTCAAGTGAAATGTTGTTTCTGCAGTCATACATACATGAAAAAAAAGACCCAAGACACAACACAATTTACACAGACATCCATCACAGCGCATCTCCTCCTCGCTGTGATGGAAGGCAAAAAAACTTATCTCTCCCCTGCCTTCCCTCTCCCCCCGATGTCAGAGTCAAAGTCAGAGCCCAAGTCAGAGCCCCCGGCGGGCGACAACAATTGTCCCGCGGCCATTAATGCCGCGCCGGGTGTTGCAAGGCCACGCTCCGGGTCTTGTTGTTGGAGCCCTGGGCGAGCGCTAGCAAAGTCCCGCAGCCGTTGAAGCCACGCCAGGTGATGATGGCAGGCCCCGCTCCAGGTCATCCTCGACCCCGCTACTCGGGCGGGAGAAGTCGCCATTGCGGAAGCCCCGAAAAGTAGTCTCCCAGCAGGGACCCGCGGGCTCCCGGTGTTATTGTCTACCAGACCTGCGGTTGGAGCCTACGAATCTCCGAGGGTCGGGTCGCAGCAGCGCTCCACCACCGCTCCTCCTGCTCTGGACTCGGCCAGCTACGTGATGGTGAGTAGGTCCGCAGCTCCGTGACTGGAGCCCCAGGACGTTCCTGCTGGAGGCCGCTCCACAGTGCTCGGCCCCAACGACAACGGAGACCCGACAGGGAAAGGTCGGGTTCTCCGTGCAGGGGGAAAGATTTTAAAAGTTTCCCCCAAAACCTCCCCCCCCCCCCCCCCCCCCCCCCCCCCCCCACACACACACATACACAGATGAGTACATTTATGGAAGAAAATCAAGTTCTAGTTTGTAGACTCAAGGAACGGCAGGTGGAGCAGCGGATGCTGAATTTTGTGCAGGACACAAAGAGCTGGAGTAACTCAGCGGGTCCAGTTCAAGTTACATTTATTGTCACATGCACTGATTGGTACAGTGAGATTTCAGTTACTATACAGCCATACGAATAAAAAGAACACAATACACGATAGAATTCAACTTGAACATCCCCCACAGTGGAATCAACGTTTCCCACTGTGAGGGAAGGCAATAAAGTTCAGTCATCTTCCTCTTTGTTCACTGGTGGTCGGGGCCTTTGAGCCCTCCGCAGTCGCCGCTATGGACGGCCCAATGTACAGGCCCTCTCTGCGGGATGACCGGAGCTTCAATGTTGGAACGGAAGAACACAGTCAGCGGCTTGAAGTTTCAGAATCAGCCGCTTCTTACCAGAGACCGCGGCTTCTGAAGTCCAAAGGCTGAACTGGGCGGAGCTCCAACACTGGCGCACCCCCAGCAAAAGATCCCAGGCCACCGCAATATTAAAGTCAGCGTCGCCCGCGACTAGAAGCTCTGCAAACCACAGCTCCATGGTGTAAAAGTCAGCAGGTCCAACACTCCAACTGGCGATCACTGGCAAGGGATCAACCCGCTCCACGATGGAATTCAGCACTGCGCCCGCTGCTGAAGTTCTGGCCAGACTCCTGTAGGAAAGGCTGCGCCAATCCAATTGGTAGGGCGTGAGGGGGGGGGGGGGGGGGGGGTGGGGGCGAAGATTGCGACACAGAGATGAGATGCATCTGCCACAGAATTCTCTGCCACTGAAGGTAGTTGAGGCCAGTTCATTGGCTATATTTAAGAGGGAGTTAGATGTGGCCCTTGTGGCTAAAGGGATCAGGGGGTATGGAGAGAAGGCAGGGATGGGATACTGAGTTGGATGATCAGCCATGATCATATCGAATGGCGGTGCAGGCTCGAAGGGCCGAATGGCCTACTCCTGCACCTATTTTCTATGTTTCTATGTTTCTATCTCCGTCCAGGTAAGTGACTGAGAAACGGTTTCCCCCTATTCCCCTCTACCACCCCCCACATAAAATGACAAAGAACCCTTTAGAACATACTTTTTGACACACTAAACATAACAAAAAGGGTGAAAGGACTAACAACTGTTGGCGAGGCTGGCACTATGGTGGCGCCACCCGATGGAAGCATCTCTGGAGGACTTGGGCAGGCGACATTTCAGGTCGGTACCCTCCTTCAGACTGGTTATTTTAATTAATGAATGTTTAGTTCACGATCAATTAATATACCAACAACCCAGTTTTATTCTTCAAATTAAGACAAAGGATGGAACTCACATGAGGCATTAAAATAAGCCGAAGTTGGAGGTCAGTTTCATTGGACAATAAAAAAGAGTTCAGCAAAAAAAAATCAACACTCTATTTTTAAACTTAAAGAAGTGGCGAGATGGTGCTATGTCATAGCTGCCATAGAGGATGCCGAACAATAAGATGTAGGAAAATTGATTTTATACATTATCAGCATCTACATGGATTCTTACAACATGAATTCAAGAACATCACACTCAATCATCTGAGCAGCAGAGGGATTATAACATTCTCAGAGGTATTAGGTAGCAAGAAGGTGCTTATGGGGAGAGGCCCAAAATACCAAACACATGACAAAGTAAATCTGACTTGAAAATGAAATCAGCAAATTTGTTTCATTTTTGATGCTTCAGCAAGTTTCGCTGATCTCTCTGTAGCTCAAGCAAGTTCCTAATAGGTTTCTGCACCATTCCAGTAAACCATGCAGATGTTTGACAGGATCTTACCCTGGAGGTCGGTAGATATAATTAAGGAACAGTGTGAAAGAGAATGCGTGTGCAATGAGATAAAGGATCAACACCTGCAAGTAATTAAAGGTACACAAAAAAGCTGGAGAAACTCAGCGGGTGCAGCAGCATCTATGGAGCACCTATGGAGCGAAGGAAATAGGCAACGTTTCGGGCCGAAACCCTTCTTCAGACTGATGGGGGGCGGGGACAAGAAAGGAAAAAGGAGGAGGAGCCCGAAGGCTGGGGGATGGGAGGAGACAGCAGGGGGACTGAGGAAGGGGAGGAGACAGCATGGACTAACAAAATTGGGAGAATTCGATGTTCAGTAATTATAGGATGTTTTCCTTGACCTCTGGGATTAAAATAATGGTGTTTTATGGGAACACAACTGTTGGGTCTTTCTATTCCTTTGAATAAATAAAAATAAAAACCTTCCAAGATATATGAGAAAATAAACCTTCCAAGATATATGAGAAAAGAATACAGTGTGTAGCAACTCAGAAGAGAATTGAAGAGACAATAGGACTGGATTATAAATTTTAAATATTCTTTGCTCAGTTATAAAAATGTTGAACATGGGAACAATAAGTACTGATTGAAAAGCCAAATATTCAGTCAATGAGAGATGCATTCACTTTCTACTAACATTCTTTCTATTTAAAGATACAAATGGTCATATCCTGAGGGCCAGGTCCCTGCTAAAGCTTTCATTGAAAAATGTTTCTAAATCCTCAGAAAACAGCCATCCTTGAGTCGCAACGAGAGAATCGGTGGGAGCAATACGTATTCATCTTTTCTCTGAAGATAGGCACAAAATGTTGGAGTAACGCAGCGGGACAGGCAGTATCTCCGGAGTGAAGGAGTGGGTGATGTTTTTTGGTCGAGACCCTTCTTCAGACTGTTCGGACATCCTCCCAGATGAGGGTCTGAAGAAGCTGTCTCAACCCGAAACATCCCCCATTCCTTCTGAGTAAAGCCCCTGTTCCACTTTCCTGAGTTACTCACGCATTCTCCCCAGTTCTCCCCTTGATTCAAACTCAGAGAATTACGGTAATAGCCAGCCGTAGGTACTCGGGTCTATTTGTTTTACTCGTGGACATTTTTCAACATGCTGAAAAAACGTCCCGACTTACCTGGCATTATGAGCTGCTACGAAATATCTACGGATTCCTACGGCCTCCTACGGACTCGCTACGGACATTCTCTAAGTTTGAACCAAGGGGAAAACTCGGGGGAATTCATGAGTAACTCGGGAAAGTGGAACAGGGGATTTACTCCAGCAGTTTGTATCTATCTTCTCAGATGAACCAGTCTCACAGGACCTTCAGTTTCTTTAGTTTAGTTTAGAGGTACATCGTGAAACAGGCCCTTTGGGCCACTGAGTCCACCCCGACCAGCGATCCCTGCACACTAACACTATCCTACACACACTATTTTACCAAGCCAATTAGCCTACAAAACTGTACGTCTTTGGGGCGTGGGAGGAAACCGGAGCTCTCAGAGAAAACCTAGATAGTCACCGGGTGAAAGTTCAAACTCCATACAGCCAACACCCATAGTCAGGATCGAACGTGGGTCTCTGGCGCTGCAAGGCAGCAACTCTGTTGGGGTAACGAGAATGTTATTGTTATTGCAACAATGCATCATGGCATTGTTGAGAGAACGAGAATAGAATCCACTATTTCCTGGGTGAGTAGAAAAATATTCAAGCACATTTTTGCTTTCTCCCTTGCAGAGGATGCCAGAGCCAAGGCAACCGTGTAGAAAACATTGAACTGAAAGCCAACATTAAGAACCCTAGCTATGTTGGTTATAGAATGAACTTGTCCTTTCATTGGAACCAAAAGGGTTCAGAGCAGCATCAGTAAGATTTGCAAAGGTTCATAGGGAAAAATCTCCCCCCGGTCTACCAATTTGCAACGAGGAAATAAATTGTTTGCAAAAGAAGAAAAGGAGTAACTCAGAGATTGTTTTTCAAAATAAGTTGGGATGTCACATACCGCGGAACAATGATGGAAACAGAATCCATAGTACCTTTGAATAGGTAAGGTACAGAAAGAACAATATTTGCATACCTACAGCTTCATGTTACATTTGATGATCACATCGATGAGTAGTTATTTTGATGATGAGTATAGAAGTTGGGAGGTCATGTTGCAGTTGTATAAGACGTTGGTGAGGCCACATTTAGAGTGTTGTGTTCAGTTAGGCACCATGCTATAGGAAAGATGTTGTCAAGCTGGAAAGGGTACAGAGATAATTTACGAGGATGTAGCCAGGACTTGAGTGTCTGAGCTATAAGGAGAGGTTGAGTAGGCTGGGACTCTATTCCTAGGAGCGCAGGAGGATGAGGGGCGATCTTATAGAGGTGTATTAAATCATGAGAGGAATAGATTGGGTAGATGCACAGTCTCTTGCCCAGAGTAGGTGAATCGAGGACCAGAGGACATAGGTTTAAGGTGAAGGGGAAGGGTTTAATAGGAATCTGAAGGGTAACTTTTTCACACAAAGGGTGGTGGGTGTATGGAACTAGCTGCCAAAGGAGGTAGCTGAGGCTGGGACTATACCAACGTTTAAGAAACAGTTAGACAGGTTCATGGATAGGTCAGGTTTAGAGGGAATAGTGTAGCAGGTGGGACTAGTGTAGCTGGGACATGTTGGCTGGTGTGGGCAGGTTGGGCCGAAGGGCCTGTATCCATACCATTCTCTGACTGTATGACATTATATTGTGTCAATGTTTTGATTGATGTCTCTAGCAACAGGAACACTATCCAGAGCAGAGACATAGTAGAATATAACCAGAATGTTTATAACAATGGTGCTTTCTATTCTGGGCTGGTTTTCCAGTTGTAGCCATGGGCAATGAAGTGTTCTGGTAAAAAAGTCTGCATGAGAAATCTTTCAAATATGTTTTCTGATTGGTGGAATTTGTTCTGTGGGTGTATGGCCAGGGTCTAAGAGAAATTCCTCGCACCAGGTCACTATCCAATCATAAAGCAAGCCTTTAGTTTGGTATTAAAACAAGAATTGACTGACTTTACACACCCAAAAGGTAGCCATGGAAGAACACGTCAGGAGTTATGGGGGAAAAGGCAGGAGAATGGGGTTGAGAGAGAAGGATAGATCAGGCATGATTGAATGCCAGAGTGGACTTAAGGGCATAAGTAATAGGTGCAGAATTAGGCCATTCAGCCCATTAAGTCTACTCCTGCCATTCAATCATGGCCTATCTATCTCTCCCTCCTAACCCCTTTCTCCTCCCTGCTCCCCATAACCACTGACACTAGTTAAGAATCTATCTTTCTCTGCCTTAAAATTATCCATTGACTTGGTCTCCACAGCCTTCTGTGGCAAAGAATTCCACAGATTCACCACCCTCTCACTAAAGACATTCCTTCTCATCTCTTTCCTAAAGGAAGATCCTTTTATTCTGAGGCTATAACCTCTAGTTCTAGACTCTCCCACTAGTGAAAATATCCTCTCCATATCCACTTAATCCAAGCCTTTCACTATTTGGTGTGTTTCAATGTGTCCCCCCCTCATTCTTCTAAACTCCAGCGAACAGGCCCAGTGCCATCAAACGCTCTTCATAGGTTATTGCTGTTTGTTGACTTCAGTGATATTGCAAACATAAGTTAGCTGAACTGAATAAATAAGTCATATAAATAAATCTCCCTAGTCAGTTTTGAAAATGCTGGAAGGTCTTGCATATATTTGTCTACTAAAGCAAGAATTATGAAGGCTCCAGAGGTCACTTGCAATGTTTCTTAAGGACAATGCTTTAATAACGTTAACAACGTTTAATGCATCTTAAAACCATCAGTCTGCAAATGTTTAGTTAGGAGCTTCATACTGTACCTCTAATCTAAAGCAAATATTAAAAGCAAAATATAAATAAAAAACAGAAAACATTTGGCAGGTCTGGCAGCATCTATGGAGGGAACTCGGCAAGATTATGGTAACTCAAATTTCACTGTACCTTAAATGGTACAGTGACAATACACTGACCTTGAAACCTTGAAACCTTGAAACCTTGAATGCAGATTCATACTAAGGACGTAAAGTAATTCAATTATTTGAAAAACTGTTCACCTGAAAATAATAACTTTGAAAATAGTAATAGTTGCTTCAAGTCATGAAAGTGCCATAAACATTTGTACATTTTTAATGGATAATATTATAAAATATGAATGCTCTAAAACATAGTTTTCAGGCCAAACCTGTTCATATGCTTCTTGGAACTAAGGGTTACTAATGTTGCTCTATCAATATTAATAATCACGTCCCTGCTTGTATATAATTTATATATATTTCTGATGTAGAATAACCGCTAAAATGCTGCCTGCTGTATTCAATGTAGAAGCAGCTGTCTCACCCAGGCCTTTAAAATGGGCTTAGTATGAGCCAATTTTACTTCGGAGTCACGTGAGTGACTATGTGAAGAACCCCGCCAGGACGCATGCGTGACATATCGCTACACGCATTCCGATACGTCAGACGCGGTGGAAGGACGTTCCTCCGCGGCGGCAGTTTAAAAGCCGCTAATTGCAGGTAAGGGTTTACTCTGCGATCTTTTTTGTTTCCTTTCCCAACTACAGGCAGGGAAATGGAGAAAACAAAGAAGACAAGGGCTGTGACAAAGCTGGTGAGGGAGGACCGCGGAGTAGCGGGCAGCCAGCAAGAGCAGCTGACGGCACTTGGATCACCCGTAGTGGGATCAGCTGTGCCCGATGCCACCGCCGCACCGGCCAAATCCACGCGGCCGGGAAGGCAAAATACAAATCTAACAAGGTCGTGGACTTGGAGGAGTCCGACTTTGAAACACCGCGGGCGGCCAGCGACTGATGGAGCAGTGTGTGGAGCATTTGCTCCAACGTGACAGACTCCGGGAGATGGAGTCGGGTCACTGTGGGCACTATGACAAACCCACAGCAGTACCTTTTCAAGGGCTGCACAGTGTTTCCACCTCACCGGATGGGAGCACTGCGGGTCAGTTCTGGGCTGACCTGGAAGAGGGGTCCGCAGAAGAACAGATATGTGTGCATGGGGTGCGAGAAAAAGAGAACTTGCTGGACATGGTGGCCAATTTTATACAGCCGGAACAGACTGGGGGAAATCTGGAGCCAAAGCTTGCTGCCAGTATTGACTACGTCACTAAACCAGTTACAAGAGCAGGCTGTACTGGACACCGCAGGAAGGCATCTGGCACTGGGCAATTGCATTTCCCTGAATGTTCCAATTATCAACAACTGTATATGGAAACACATCGGAACAGGGGTCAGGAGTATGGATGTAAAATTACAAAAAGTACTGAAATTACTGACCGCAGGGATAACAGCATTTGCACGTACAGTGGACGACAGAAATATGCCCCAGGACCAACAAGATGCGCTGGCACTATTCTGTAACACCCAGCACGAAATAAATAACATCAGGAAAAGTGCCATACAACCCACACTGAACCCAAAATTTGCGGGACTGTGCAAACCTGGGGCCACAAAACCACCAATTCTCTTGTTCGGTGGCAACCTATCGAAGCAGGTAAAAGAGCTCGATGAGGAAGCCAAAACCTTGGGATTAATAAAAGGAACACCAACAAAAACCCCACTACAGCCAAAGACATCATCCCTACGCACCCACCAGCAGAACTGGTGAAAGCTCGAAGGCACGGTTTTCCAAACATCAGTCTTTTTTAGGCCATGGCCCAGGCCGGCCTTCTTGGAAGATGCGGGGAACCCCAATGCCAACACCTACCAACCCGAGAAACCAGGCACCAGCGCAACAACAGCGGAAGAACAACAAAAATAAGTAAACCTGCCACTGGTAACAATGGAGGTAGGTGGGTCTGGTTCCCTAAAAGATATGGAGAGCATGAAGGTTGGGGGGGAGACTACACTGGTTTTTGAATGCATAGAGCATGCTAACAACCGATACTTACGTCTTAAACAGTATCCAGGGATATACAATAGAGTTTATACACGAGTGCAGCCCTCCAGTTCAAAATAGACTGAACCGAGTGTTCATACTCTCTGATAAAGAAAAATCAGAGGCACAAGCTGAACTGGAGCGGCTTTACATAAAAGGTGTAATTGAGATAACTCAACACGAACCATTAGAATTCGTGTCCAATATTTTTACCAAAACAAAAAAGATGGTGGTTGTCGCATCATCATAGATCTGACAAAATTGAATACATTTGTACAATATATTCACTTTAAAATGGAAACCTTTTTTACTGTTAAACAATTAATTTCCAAAGGTTACTTCATGGCCAGCATCGATTTAAAAGATGCTTACTATTCAGTACCCATACGAGGTAACCACAGATGTTACTTAAAATTCAACTGGATGGGACAACACTGGCAATATAAAGCACTGCCAAATGGGCTATCATCAGCCCCCAGGCTGTTTACGAAAATCTTAAAACCAGCCCTAGCGTTTCTACGGAAACGTAATCACATGGTTATGGCATATTTAGATGACATACTCATAGTGGGCATAACTTTGGAATTGGCCATACAAACTGTAACAGCCACAAAACAGTTATTTGAAAAACTGGGATTTATCATCCATCCAGTTAAATCTAAACTAACACCATCCACTGCTATGGATTATTTGGGATTCACCATTGACTCAGTTCACATGACGGTGACACTACCTAAGGGAAAGGCTAGAGATTTAATAGAGGCTTGCAATAACCTCATTGACATCAGAAATCCATCCATCATATTTGTAGCAAAAGTAATTGGTAAAATGGTGGCTGCTTTCCCAGCCACACAATTTGGACCTCTACATTACCAAAACTTACAGAGAGCAAAAATACAAGCTCTCAAAATCAATGCAGGTCACTTTGACAGACCTATGAGACTACCAATCCAAGCCAAAACGGAACTAAAATGGTGGATAGACAACCTCTGGCTTTGTTCCAACCCAATCATTGTCAGTAACCCTTCTATGGTACTACAAACCGATGCCAGTGCACTTGGGTGGGGAGCCACCAATACCATCACCAGCTGTGGAGGTAGATGGACAGCACAGGAGGCATCTTTCTTACTCACACTGGGCATAAACTGCTTGGAAATGTTGGGTGCATTCCATGGCCTTAAGTCATATTGTATTGGGTCATATCACCAGCATGTTAGATTACAAATAGACAATACCACCGTGGTAGCATACATCAACCACATGGGTGGTAACAAATCGATATCATGTGACAATCTCGCTAATTCAATTTGGCAATGGTGCATCCAGAGAGATATTTGGATATCAGCCACTTACCTACCAGGGAGACTAAATTTAGTGGCAGACACCAGGTCATGCAAATTTAATGAAAACACCGAATGGATGTTGAACAAAATGGTATTTTCTGATATTACAGCAAAATATGGAACACCAGATATTGATCTATTCGCATCCAGACTAAACAACCAGATACCTAACTATGTTTCATGGGAACCAGACCCTGGGGCAGCAGCAACAGATGCATTTTCGCTGCATTGGGGGAAATTGTTTATCTATGCATTCCCTCCTTTCTGCCTCATCAGTCGGGTATTAAGGAAAATACAACAAGACTCTGCGTCTGGTATTTTGGTAGTACCCGATTGGCCTACACAACCATGGTTCCCAGTGGTGCAAAACATGGTATTAGAACCATGTATTACCATCCCACATAGACCAGACGTTGCTACATCCTGTGACAGGGGATAGCCATCCATGCCATAAAAGCTTGAACCTGTTAATTTGTAGAGTTTAAAAACACCACTTCTACAACTGGGACTAACGGACCGAACAGCGAACATGATTTCGGCGGCCCAAAGACATTCAACTAAAAGACAATATCTGGTCTACATCAGGAAGTGGGAAATGTACTGTCATAAGAACAACATCACCAACAGAAACATGAACATCCCATCTGTTCTGCAATATCTGGCAGGCCTCCACTATGATGAGGGGCTCAGCTACAGTGCCATCAACAGCGCCAGAAGTGCCCTGTCAACTTACCTATGGCAAGGGACAGAGCGTTACACTGTAGGGACTCACCCTCTGGTAACAAAGCTCATGAGGGGAATATTTAATACAAACCCCCCAAAAACCAGGTACTCCCAAATTTGGGATGTAAGCATTGTCCTGAAAACGCTCAGGAACTGGTCTCCAGCATCAACTCTGTCCCTATACAGACTAACTTTGAAAACAGCCATGTTAATGGCACTAGTCACGGCACAGAGGGTTCAGTCACTGCATAAACTCAGACTGGACAACATGACCTCCTCACCTGATGATATTACGTTCCACATCTACGAACTGGTAAAGCAGAACAGACGGGGATCAGCAGGCCTCAATATACAATTCAGATCATACCCTTCAGATGACCGTCTCTGTATAGTTAGACACCTGTCATTATACATAGAGAAAACAAAAATCCTAAGAGGCAATGAGAAGGGACTGCTGATCAGCCATAAGCAACCTCACAAAAGAGTGACGGTCCAGACCATCTCAAGATGGCTGAAACAGGTGCTGACACAGGCTGGGGTGGATATTAACATTTTTAAATCTCATTCCACCAGGGCTGCAGCTACATCGGCAGCAGTACAACTGGATGTGCCCATGGACCAATTCCTCGAAGCAGCAGGATGGTCAGGGGAAAGAACTTTCCAGTTATTTTACAATAAACCAGTGATGAAACCTGGAACATTTGCAGAAAAAAATTTAAGTTCTGTAAATTAATTAAACCCATAAAAGGGGTTATAATTTGTGTTAATAAATGTTATGATTTCAATCACGAATCATGTCCAAATTATGTTAACACTATTCCTCCCACAGTCAAGGCAGACGTGATGCATGGATTAGTTTCCACGGCATGAAATCACAGAGCTTTAAAATCTTCACGTAGTCACTCACGTGACTCCGAAGTAAAATAGTAAGATTAAGCGAGAACTTACCAGTTTGAAGTTTGATCTGTATTTTATGAGGAGTTACGATGAGGGATTACGTGCCCTCCGCTCCCACCCTGATCATATACTTAACTGGTATCTCTTCTCTAATCTTACTATGTTTAGTCATTACAGTTATCTGTGATTTCACACCGCTGCTTTGAAGAATGACACGCATGCGTCCTGGTGGGGTTCTTCACGTAATCCCTCATCGTAACTCCTCATAAAATACAGATCAAACTTCAAACTGGTAAGTTCTCGTTTAATCTTACTATTTATAGGCCAACACTTTTTAAGTATTTAACACTAATGATTCGGATTTCAAAAATGATCATTGTGTGCTCCTGACAGATTCTATGGAACAATAGTTTACCTTTGTAAACTAAGAACTTTCTTTTAAAAGAACAAACATCCTCATTTTCAAAGCTAATGGTATCCAGAAACAAAATAGAACCTTTCATCAAATTAAACATCTTTCAAAATTAAGACTAAAATAATTTCTTACAGATAAATGAGATTCAGTTTGCTGACCATTTGCATAGTATTGCCCGAGAATGGGAAAGCAAGAACATACATGACATTTTATTTTGTCTTAAATACATGCCCTGTCTATTGACTCTCCCTAATATGCACCAGTGTTTTTCAAACATGGCCTTGATATATTCAAGAGAGAGTTAGATATAGCTCTTAGGGCTAACGAATCAACGAATATTGGGAGAAAGCAGGAACTGGGTACTGATTTTGGATGATCAGCCATGATCATATTGAATGGCAGTGCTGGCTCAAAGGGCCAAATGGACTACTCCTGCATCTATTTTCTATGTTTCTATTCTAAGCAGGTGTTGCTGCATGCTAAGTTGGTATCCTGACCACGCTAAACCAGAATATTATCTTCTAATTGAACAATTACCGATTTTTCTCGCGTCTTGCTTGTCTAGTATTGATTTCTTCAGAGTGCTTGTGATTGAAATGTTTCAGAATTTTGACTGGTGAATGTATTTGAAATGTAAATAAGCAGCTGTGTATTATTCCAAATTCACTTTTTCCACATGCTGTTTATCGACTTCACAAGTTCATGGAGTAGAATTAGGCCATTCGGCCCATCGAGTCTAGTCCACCATTCAATCATAGCTGTCGTCATCCAATCATGGCTGTCGTCATCTGATGACGACAGAAGCCAACAGCGAGCTATACGTCATCTGACACACAAGCGAGTGAATGAATCGGAGCTGATCTCTGCCTCCTAATCTCACTTCAGTGATATTGCAAAGCAGAACTCAGCTGAGTTGAATAAATCAGTAATGCATAATTTTAAAGGGGCACATAACATACGATTGGATTTTTTTTCTGCTATAAAAAAATTATTATTAGAACATTGTGGCAGATGAAAGTATGCAGATTGAAAACAAAATGTATACTATCATGAGAGTAAAATAGATTTAATTTAAAATCATCTACCTAATGCATAAACAATTTGAATTGGACTTTGGCACTCTTTCATAATAGGGTCAATATTATTTATATTATTCCATAATTCATTCATTTGCTGGAAATGGTGCTTTCTTGTCTAGAATATCATAAATATAGAGTGCATCTATTTCTGAAACCAACAAATCTGTATTGAATTTCCAGGGAATACTGAGAGAAATGTATTGTTTCCATTTGCAGCTAGCATAAACTTCACTAGCATGACAGCAGGAAGATTACTATTAGGTATTTCTACTGGTAAGAGGTCTCGGCGGCGGCAGTGGTGAAGCCTCGCGACGACGGGATCCCGGCAGCAGTGAAGCCTCGGGGCTGTGGTGAAGCCTCGCGGATCGGCCCGCGGTCGATGGTTGATGAGAGCATGGAGAACCACTGTGAGGAGGGAGGGGAAAACAAAAGGAGGACCCGGTGTGCGGGAGACCGCCGTGAGGGGAGAGGGGAAGAACAATGGACAATGGTGGGGGGGAACAAAGGACAATGGGGACCCGGTGCGGGGGAACTGCTATGGTGGAGGGGAGGGGGAACAAAAGGGGAGAACCGGCATGCTTCGTAACTTTGTCAGCATCGTAAGCGGCTGCTATTTGTATACATTGGGTACTTTAGAAAAGAATCTAACTGTGCCTAGTCACATGTGACAATAAAGTATTCTTATTTCTATTTCCATTCCTATTCTATACTCAGGAACCTGATTTACAACATGTATCCAGCTAAATGTATTAACAATCCATGTCAGACATGATTCTAGTACCACATAGCAAATACATACCAGAACAGAGAGTTCCAAAGCTCTGGTCTCATGTTGTAACTCTTGAAAACAGCACATCCCCTTCAGGTTTAGTGTAGTTTAGAGATACAGTTTAGTGTTGACCACAAACTGGACGGGCCTGCGGTGCAGCAGATCACCACACGGTGGGAGAGTTGACCACAAACTGGAGCGACCTGCAATATGAATTCACTGCACATTGGGAACGCTGTCTAAAAATTAGTTGTAATTGTGCTCTTTACTGCAAAATGGTTCTTTATTGCCCTGTGATCCGTTTCCTTTCCCTGCAATGCACCCATTGCCCAGATGCCAAAGTTTGTAAAAAGCCGTGAGCCCAGGGAAGATTTGGGATGAAAATCAAGGAACTGCAGATGATGGATTACCGAAATAAACACAAAGTGCTGGAGTAACTCAGCGGGACAAGCATCATCTCTGGTGAACCTGGATAGATGACGTTTCACAGAATGCTGGAGTAACTCAGCAGGACAGGCAGCATCTCTGGAGACCTTGGATAGGTGATGTTTCAGGCCAGGCCCCTTTTTTTCATAGTACTAAAATAAATACATTAAGACCGATTAAAATATGGGTGGCACAGTAGTAGAGTTGCTGTCTTACAGTACTGGAGGTACTCAGTGGGTCAGGCACCATCTGTCTGATCACAAACCAGCATTTACGGCTATTTCTTCCCAACCCTTCATGACCATTTACACCCGATACCACATTTACGAAATTTGATACAACATTTGACATGACAATTGACACAACATTTGTTACAACATTTGATATGACATTAACAACATTTGAAATGACATTAACAACATTCAAACCAACAATCGAACCGACATTCGAAACGACATTCACAACAATCTTTGCAACCTTTGAAGAATGGACCGCCATTAGGATGAAGGCCCAGACAATGGGGAAATGTGGTGCCTAGTGAAGGCAAGCGGATTTGGGCAAGGGTAATGATTTCACGGGCCACAAAGAGGTAGTTCCACAGCTCGAGGCTTCAGAATCGACCTGCTCTCGCCAACCAATTCTTCAAGCACCCCTCGCCCGATCCGACGTTCATTCCAGTACATTAGGGGTAATAATGGATAATCCCAACCTCACCAGGAAACAGAGGGAGGCCCTGAGAACATTGAACAGCATAGCGCAGGAACAGGCCGTTCAGCCAACCATGACTGTACTGAACATGCCAGATTAATCTACTCTCCTTAGTCAGCATGTGGATCTGGTATTGTCAAGAAGACAAACAGCAATACTTCACACCAACACAGTCCATCTACCACAAAACCAAGGTAAGCGGAGATATTTGAAGGTCTCTTAAGAGAGTTAGATATAGCTCTTAGGGCTAACGGAATCAAGGGATATGGGGAGAAAGCAGGAATGGAGCACTGATTTTGGATAATCAACCATGATCATATTGGCCGTTCTGGCTCAAAGGGCCTACTCCTGCACCTATTTTCTATATCTCCAAAAATAGTAAAGCATCCATTAGAAACACTTCAAATACCTTGGGGGGTGGGGGGGGGGGGGGGGGGGGAGACGGGATAGAAGGGAGACATCCCCAGATGATAAAATTATACATTATCCCCAAAATAGAAACAGCCAGACACGTGGACAGTGCCTGTAGAAATGTCTCCAGGAAGGTCTATTGTTCAAGAATCAAGAATCAATTTATTTGTCATTTGTCAAGTCGGGTTATTGAAGGCCTTAACAATGCACATCAGGAAACAGCCTGAGGAAACCTAAACAGTTTCAACAATTCATAGTACTTGCAGCATTTTTATGTCTTCATAACACAATCGTTGCTTGAAGTTGAAATAAATCATTGATCAATGTCTCTGTAACATTCCATCTTTGTCTCTCCCTAGAGCTTAGTTTAACCTTACGTTGTTGCTGTTTTGAAAATCTCTCCCATAAATCCAACAAATAGATACCCAAATGTCAATATTCCTGTATGGAGAATTGATGGGGTCTACTCGTCTAAAGAGGTCGTTCGTTAACCTTCGGGAGACTTACCTGCTAAACAGTGACAAAGAGCAGCAAGGTTGCAACAGATAAGAACTTAGACAGAGCTGCGAAGGACTACCCCCACCTCACTAGATACGGAAGACTGCTTTTCAGCATAATGTCTTAAACTGTGCTGTGAAGCTTAACATTCTATGTTGGCCATTCTTCGTATCATGCTTCCATAGTATGTGAGCTTGCGGGCTAACCATGTTACAACCGACTCATCTTCCTTATAATTTAAAAAAGGGGAAGAGGGTAATTCCCCTCAGTATGCTCATCCCCCAGTCCCATATTTCCTTTTTACATTCTCATCCCATCACACCTCCCTCTAGCTTTACATTTCACAGCTCATCTTGTCCTCATCCAACATGTTTTTAAATCACCTTTTTCACGCTGCATCTCTAAACCAAACCAAGACACAATCTGCAGGTTGTGTCTCCAATAACTAGATGGAACCTAATTATAAAGAAACGACAAAAATACTAACTCCATCTAGAGTCCTACACAAAGCATGGTTCTAACTCAAGAATCAATCCCTGTTACAAAGTGGCCCGTGAATGATCTCTGGAGTCTAAAGGCAAATAGATTTGGATGAAAGTAATGAGGTAACAGGCCGGATCGAAGCAGCAGTTCCCCGGCACCAGACTGGACCATTCTTCAGGTGGCCGATTCCTCAAGAACCTCTTTCCTGATCTGATGATCATTCCAGGCACAGCATGCAAAGCCCCAGAGACAGGACACCCAGTCAAATGCAGACAGGAGCCTGGGTGACCACTATGAGTGCTGGTATCATATTAGGGAAATACAACTATGTCCACAAAGTGCTGGGGGCACTCAGCAGGTAAGGCACCATCTGACTGGCCTCAAGAGGGAATGGACAGACATTGTATTGGGACCTCTGTAGGACTGATGGAGTAGGGCTGTGAAAGCTGGAAGAGGTGGGAGCAGGACTAAGCCAGGCAAGTGATAGGTGGATACAGGTCAGGGGATGAATGGCAGATGGTGAAATAAGCGACAACGGCTGGAGGTGAAAAGGGGACAAAGTGTCAGATACTGAGAGCAGAGCAATGAAATGTAAAGCTGGAGGGAGGGACATGGAAGGAAGGGAAAGAGAAATACAAGACTGATGTGAGATGAGTGTAGAGAGTGGAGAGTGTAGAGAGTGTAGAAAGGGAGCAGAGTGACTCATGTCCTGGGGAGTATGTACACCAGGGTGGGGGTGCAGGGAGTGATGAGGGTTCTTCATCTCACATCTTAAAGCCCCATATTCCCCTTTTAACACCTTCACACCCACTGTCCCATTCCACCTCCCTCTGTCTCTACATTTCAATTCTCATTTTCTCCCATGTTGTCTCATTTTCACTTAGGGTCCTTGTCCTTACTCCACTCGCATGCCATTAACCCCTTCACCAGTATCCACCCATCACTTGCCAGACTTTGCCCCATCCCCACATCTTTTCCAGCTTTCTGCCCAACATCAGTCCGAAGGCTTTGAAGGCTTTGGAATCTTCCAAAGATGCTGCCCGATTCAGTTGCTCCAGCACTGTGTTTTGCTCAAGGTTACAACACCCTGAATTATAAGAAACGTTACCTAGAAAGAAATTAAGCAAAATCATCGTTAATCTTTCCCAAAGATTCATCCCCATGAAACCAGAGAGGATTCAAAAATAGAACCTTACCGTCATACCATCTCCATAAATACTTATTGTCATGGAACGAAGGAATTTGGAGACTGTTTGGAAGACCTCTAAAGATGTTGATGCATTAAGCAGAAACAAATAGAATACCACGTGGGAGACCGCACAGTTGGTGGTGCAGCGGTAGAGTTGCTGCCTTACAGCGCCAGAGACTCGGGTTCGATCCTGACTACGGGTGCTATCTGGACGGAGTTTGTATGTTCTCCCTGTAATAGTGTTTTTTCTCCGGGTGCTCAGATTTCCTCCCACGCTCCAAAGACACACAGGTTTGTAGGTTAACTGGCTATTTTGTATTATTGTAAATATTTCCCATAGTGTGGAGGATAGTGTTAGTGTGCGGGTATCGCTGGTCGGCGCGGACTCGGTGGGCCAAAGGGCCCATTTCTACGCTGTATCTCCAAACTTGGATCTAGTGGGTTGGATTAGTAAATTGTAATTGACTTAAAACAAATAATAAACTCTAACGTTAGCATTACTTTAACCAGCGACTATCACTAGGTCTAAACAGTGCTGGAGATACTCAGTGGGTCAGGCACCATCTGTCTGATCACAAGGGGAATGGACAGACATTTTGGGTTAGGAACCTTCTTCAGACTGATGGAGTACGGCAGAGAAAGTGCGGAGAGAGAAGGGAGCAGGACAAAGCCCGGTGAGTGATAGGTGGATACAGGTAAGGGGGTGATTGGCCGATGGATGGAATAAGTGACAAAAGCTAGAGGTGAAAAGGAGGCAAAGGTTGACAGATAAAGAGATGAGAGCAGTGTGTCTAAGCGCAGTGGGTCTAAGCGCAGTGTCTCAGCGCAGTGTGTCTAAGCGCAGTGTGTCTAAGCGCAGTGTGTCTCAGCGCAGTGTGTCTAAGCGCAGTGTGTCTCAGCGCAGTGTGTCTAAGCGCAGTGTGTCTAAGCGCAGTGTGTCTCAGCGCAGTGTGTCTAAGCACAGTGTGTCTCAGCGCAGTGTGTCTCAGCGCAGTGTGTCTAAGCGCAGTGTGTCTCAGCGCAGTGTGTCTAAGCGCAGTGGGTCTTGGCGCAGTGCGTCTCAGCGAATCTTAGCCTGGCCCACCTTAGCCTGGCCCATCTTAGCATGGCCCATCTAAGCCTGGACCATCTTTGACTAGCCCATCTTAGCCTAGTCTATCTTAGCCTATGTTAAGATAGGCTGTCTTAGCCTATCAGTGCGTCCAAGTGCAGTGTGTTCAAGTGCAGTGCATCTTAGCTAAGCCTATCTTAGCTTAGCCTATTTTAGCTTAGCCTATCAGCCTATTTTAGGGGACGTCACGGCTGTGTTCAGAGATGACATTACGGACGGTATGTCTAGTGAGGCTATATGGGTGGAGCTGAGGAACAAGAAATGAATGATCATCTTGTTGGGGGTGTACTGCAAACCCCCAAATAGTCAACGGGAATTAGAAGAACAAATGTGCCGGGAGATTGCAGACAGCTTGGTGGTGTAGTAGGGGATTTTAACGTTCCCAATATAGATTGGGAAAATCATAGAGCTAAGGGTTTAAATGGGGTGCAATTCCTCAAAAGTGTTCAGGAGAGGTTACTTAAGCAGTGGACAAAAATCACAAATCACAAATTTCGATCAAGTGTAGCTTCAGCATCCTCACTGAAGACTCTTGAGCCAAGGACTTAAACTTTACTCACCAAGGCACTTCACCTCAACAAGGCCGCTCCGCTACAGCTGCACTTCTTTATCTGTTACCTAATCAACTACTTTAGAGCTAATTTTGTAAATTACTCAAGCCTAGGCTTTGGCGCTCTATTTAAATCTTCTTTCCCTCTGACTCACCTACTTCCAGTCAATACTGGCTCTCGCTGCTTCTCTCCGACCTTCACGCAAAACCGGGATCAAACCCAGGATTCTGGGTGCTGTAAATGCTGTCAGGCAGCAACTCCACCGCTGTCCAGTGACATTCAATTTCTGTTTAATATCGGGTGTGTCAGGAGCCTTCGTCTAGGTAGCAAACGGTGAGATGTTACCTTCAGCTCCATTTCAGAGGAAAGATAATGTCTAATTACTTGTGTTCACAATCATCTAAGGAAGTAGCCAAAATGATTGGAGGTGGAGCAAATATAATTCCAGGACAATTAATGTCTAGCATTTTGGGTTTCTTACCACAAGAATCATAGATAGTTACGAATGTGGTTGTTGTAACAGCGAGTGGCACATTGCAGTGGGCGCAAAGGAAATACACCTTTGTCTGGAAGAAAACACTTTGAGCAAATTTCTTCAATTCGGGACATGATATTTCAACAACCTGGCATGCCAGTTCTTGTCGATGTGAACAACTTTAACAAAGCTAAATAAAGCATTAAATTCAAATTTTAAAACTACAATGAGAAATCAATTAACCTTATGGTGAAGCACAATTGAGTGCTGCTCAGAAAGGGCAATTGATGTTTGTACTTCATTTAATATAAAAGCAACTAATAACTATTTAACACACACAGTGTTTAATTATCATGTCAGTTGCTGAATGCCTTCAAATAAGGAAGGTTTTAATTTGAGCTTTCAAATTGTCAACAACGGCGGCAAAGCAGCTATACTGGACTCGCTGAATGTCCCTATCTAGCAAGTTAAACAATTAATCCAATAAAGACCCGTAGACATGAGATGTCATTGATGCTTTACTGTATTCAACTGTGAAACTGTAACATACAAGCAGAAAGGGAAACAGCATAGTTAGTTACGTTACACACTTGGTAAAGGCACATAAACTATGGTGTCACCACTAAATACAATGCTGTTATGTGAGAAACCAACCAGGGTACATGAAACATTCTTAACTTTGTTAATAATAGCAATCCTGCTCAATAACGTTTATAACATATAAAGATGCTGTTAACAAACATGATTACTCACAGACATTGCGTCTAACAAATTCGGTGGGGTAGGATGGCGATAGATTACACACTGTCTACACCTTGCGGTACTCTCTCTGAACTGAACTCCCTAGTTTATGATAACTTCCTGTATAACAGGAAAGGTAACTCAAGGTTGTAGGAACCGGAATAACCAGCCACTGTTTAAGAATGAGGAGTAAGCCATTTAGAACGGAGACGAGGAAACACTTTTTCTCACAGAGAGTGGTGAGTCTGTGGAATGCTCTGCCTCAGAGGGCAGTGGAGGCAGGTTCTCTGGATGCTTTCAATAGAGAGCTAGATAGGGCTCTTAAAAATAGCAGAGTCAGGGGATATGGGGGAGAAGGCAGGAACGGGGTACTGATTGGGGATGATCAGCCATGATCACATTGAATGGCGGTGCTGGCTCGAAGAGCCGAATGGCCTTTTCCTGCACCTATTGTCTATTGTCTATTGACCTCTGACATTCATATACTTCTATCGTTCCCATCAACCTCTGATGTTCCAGAGAAAACAATCCAAGTGTATTTAATCTCTCCTTGGAGCTGAAACCCTCTAATCCAGGCAGCATTCTGGTAAACTTCCTCTGCACCCTCTCCAAAGTTTCCACATCTTTCCTGTAATGGGGAAACTGGAACAACACGCAATACTCCAAATGCAGCCTTACCAAAGTCCTATAGAGCTGCATCATGACTTTGTAACTCTTATATTCAATGCCCCAAGCAACAAAGGCAAGCAAACCATAAGCCTTCTTGATGAAGGTATGAATTGTCTACAAATGAATTGCTTAAGGGCCTGTCCCACTCACGTGTCCTTGACACGCAAATTAAGCGACCTTGTGGTCGTGTTGAGGCACACGGGCATCGTATGGCTGCGCGGGGCCGGTCCCACTTAGAAGCGCAGAGGGGTATGTAGTTGTGCGCGACATCGCGCGGGGCTCCAAAATATTTGTAGAGAACAAAATCTTCGCACGCCAACGGCCTGTCGCGGAACTGACAGCCAAAGTGGGACATGCCCAAGACCTTGGCGCGACGCAACATCTCACCTTCAACAGCAGCAGAAGCAGGCAAACAGTCGCCGAACTCGGCCTGGGGCTCATGGTCGTTGCGGTCCGGATCCGCCCCCACTTCTACTCCCAGAGCGGGGCCAAGAAAATTAAGATAGACACAAAATGCAGGAATAACTCAGCGGGACCAGCAGCATCTCTGGAGAGAAGCAATGGGTGACCATTTGGGTCAAGACCCTTCTTGAAGACTGAAGAAGAGTCTCGACACGAAACATCATCCATTCCTTCTCTCCAAAGATGCTGCCGGTCCCGCTGAGTTACTCCAGCTTTGTGTTCATCTTCAAATGATGACATGCTTTCCAGACGGCTGTGCGTACACATGTAATCGCGCCCAACCTTCGCGGGACCGTCTCGGCTCAACGTGACCATAAAGTCGCGTAATTTGCGTGCCAAGGACACGTAAGTGGGACAGGCCCTTTACACAGGACACTTCCTGTGCATGATACCCTCTGTATGTTCTGATATGCTTTACTGAATAAATATGTACTTTGTATTGAATGCCATATTGAATACGATTGAATATGATCATTCATATTGAATATAAAGAAATAAGGAACCTCTTGGGGAGTTTTTTGAGGAGCGGGTGATTTAAAAACCAGTCGAGGCCAGCCTGTAACACATACCTTCAAGGTCGGCAGAGGAGCGGCAGGTGAAGGAGTGAGTGCGGGGATTGGCTGAAGAATTGAATTAGCAAATCGGTAAGTAAGTTAATTAGTGAAATAGTCACTTTATCAGCTAATATAAGCAAAGTTTGCTCGTGGGAAGCGGTCTTGTCGAGGGAAGTGCCTCATTGTGAGAAAAGTGCGAGTCATTGGCTCGAGTGAATGCCTTGTGAGAAAAGTGCGAGTCTTTGACTCGAGAGTCTTCAACAAGGAGGCTGTGAGGAGACTATGCCAAAAGTTGGAGAGGGTGAGACACAGTGAAGAAATGACAGGTGGGCTGATTCAGTGTGATGCTTGCAGGATGTGGGAGGTCAGGGACACTGATGGTGCCTCTGGCTGCTACAACTGTGGAAAGTGTGGCCAGGTTCAGCTCCTGAAGGACCATGTTGGGGAACTGGAGAGGCAACTGGATGACCTCAGGATCATCTGGGAAAATGAGAGATTCCTGGACAGGACCTACAGTGAGATCGTTACACCGAAGTTATCGGAAGAGAGAAGGTGGGTGACGATGAGGAAGGGCAGGAAGGTTGGAGTACAGGAGACCCCGGGGGATGGATCTCTTGAAAACAGGTTCATCCTCTTGGAAGCTGTCGGGACAGAAGACACTGCCAGTCTGAGCGGCAGACAGGTCTGCAACTCAAAACGTGGCGCTGAGGCAAAGCCGAAGAGACAGATGTCAAACAAAGCTGTGGTAGTCGGGCCTCCATAGGTAGAGGTACAGACAGGAGTTTCTGCGACAACAGACGGGATTATGAGGTTGCAGGGTGACTTGGACAGGTTGAGTGAGTGGGCAGATGCATGACAGATGCAGTATAATGTAGATAAATGTGAGGTTATCCACTTTTGGGGCACGAACAAGGAGGCAGATTATTATCTCAATGGTGTCAGATTAGGAAAAAGAGAAGTGCAACGAGACCTGGGTGTCCTTGTACACCAGTCATTGAAAGTAAACATGCAGGTGCAGCAGGTGCAGCAGGCAGTGAAGAAACCTATTGGCATATTGGCCATAATGAGAGGATTTCAGTATAGGTTCTTCTGCAGTTGTATATGGCTCTGGTGAGACCACATCTGGAGTATTGTGTTGAGTTTTGGTCTCCTAATTTGAGGAAGGACATCCTTGCTATTGAGGCAGTGCAGCGTAGGTTCACCAGGTTAATCCCCGGGATGGTGGGACTGTCATATGAGGAAAGATTGGAAAGACGGCTTGTATTCACTGGAATTTAGGATGTGAGGGTATCTTATGGAATATAAAATTATAAAAGGATTCAAGCTAGATGCTGGAAAAATGTTCCCAATGTTGGAGGAGTCCAGAACATGGGGCCACAGTCTAAGAATAAAGGGGAGGTCATTTAAAACTGAGATGAGAACAATCTTTTTCACCCAGAGAGTTGTGAATTTGTGGAATTATCTGCCACAGAATGCAGTGGAGGCCAATGAGTTAGATAGAGCTCTTGGAGCTAGTTGAATCAAGGGATATGGGGAGAAGGCAGGCACGAGTTACTGATTGTGGATGATCAGCCATGATCATAATGAATGACGGTGCTGGGTCGAAGGGCCAAATGGCCTCCGCCTGCACCCAATTTCTTTGTTTCTATGAACCACAGATGCTGTATTGAATATCATGTTAGAACTACTCAGTACCTTTAGTGTCCAAACATTGTGTGCCCCACAATTGAGTCTTGAGTTTAGAACCACCTGTTCAGTGGATCTTGAGTTACATACGATAGTAGTGTAAACATCCATTCTGAACAACATTCAATTGTATTTTATCATATCATATGAATATCATTGAGTCATGGAGTTATAGAGTGATACAGTGTGGAATCAGGCCCTTCGGCATAACTTGCCCACACCGGCCAACTTATCCCTTCTACACTAGTCCCACCTGCCCGTATTTGGTCCATATCCCTCCAAACCTGTCCTATCCATGTACCTGTCCAACTGTTTCTTAAATGTTGGGATAGTCCCAGCCTCGACTACCTCCTCTGGCAGCTTATTCCATGCACCCACCACTTTTTGTGTGAAGAAGCTACCCCTCAGATTCCAATTAAATCTTTTCCCCTTCACCTCAAACCTGTGAAATCAACTTTACGCAACCTTATTTAAACTTAGTCTTTTGAACATTACTCAATATTGTATATCATCTGAAATAAACTATCAATAGTAGTTTAGA
This sequence comes from Leucoraja erinaceus, assembly GCF_028641065.1. Classification (NCBI taxonomy): domain Eukaryota; kingdom Metazoa; phylum Chordata; class Chondrichthyes; order Rajiformes; family Rajidae; genus Leucoraja; species Leucoraja erinaceus. Next base: position 151,082,578 of record NC_073377.1, read on the forward strand.
CCAGGAGCACTGCAATCAGCATTAAATTATTTACTAAATAAACCAAGTAAAGTATACCTGTATCTAAAAAAGAAACAAAATGCTGGAGTAACTCAGTGGGACAGGCAGCATCACTGGAGAGAAGGAATCGGTGACGATCAGAAGTCGAGATCCTTCTTCAGACAACACAGCACATGTTCGGCATGGACATTGAGGGCCAAAGGGCCCATTTCTAAGTTCTTGTTTTAAATCCGAGTAAAACACAAAAGAAAAAGAAAATCTCAGTGCCAAATTGGACAACACCACACGGCAAATGTGATGATCTAATGTGCTGTATGTGGAGAAATTCTGACATCCCCTCACAAGTTCACAAGTTATAGAAGTAGAATTAGGCCATTCGGCCAATCGAGCCGACTCTGCCATTCAATCATGGCTGATAGACAATAGACAATAAACAATAGGTGCAGGAGTAGGCCATTCGGCCCTTCAAGCCAGCACTGCCATTCAATGTGATCATGGCTGATCATCCACAATCAGTACCCCAATCCTGCCTTTTCCCATTTCCCCTGACTCCGCTATCTTTAAGTGCCCTATCTAGCTCTCTCGTGAAAGTATCCAGAGAACTGGCCTACACCGCCCTCTGAGGCAGAGTCACAGACTCACAACTCTCTGTGAGAAAAAGTGTTTCTTCATCTCCGTTCTAAATGGCTTACCCCTTATTCTTAAACTGTGGCCCCTGGTTCTGGACTCCCTCAACATCGGGAACATGTGTCCTGCCTCTAGCATGTCCAAACCCTTAATAATCTTATATGTTTCAATAAGATCCCCTCTCATCCTTCTAAATTACAGAGTATGCAAGCCCAGCCACCCATTCTCACATTTCACATATTCTCGGGGTATCTATATCTAAATCTAAATTTTATTAGTTATTTATGTTATGACATCGGATGGAAGCTGCATACCAAATCTCGTTGCGCTTATTATTATTATTATTATTATTATTCATCTAAATCATTATTATATATTGTAAATAGCTGTGGTCCCAGCACCGAGCCTTGCGGTACATCACTAGTCACTGCCTGCCACACTGAAATTCTGAAATTCTGATCTCTGCCTCATAATCCCAATTTTCTGCTTTCTCCCCATAACCCTTGACACCCATTCTAATCAAGAATTTGTCCATCTCTGCCTTAAAAATATCCACTGACTTGGTCTCCACAGCCCTCTGTGGCAATGTTCCACAGATTAACAACCCTATGACTAAAGAAGTTTCTCCTTTCTAAAAGAGCGCCTCTGGTCCCAGACTATCCCTCCAGTGGCAACATCCTTTCCATATTCACTCTATCTTTGCCTTTCATTATTCTGTAAGTTTCGATGAGGTCCCCCCTCAACCTTCTAAACTCCAACAAGTACAGGCCCAGTACTGTCAAACGCTCATCATATACTAACCCACTCATTCTTGGAATCATTCTTGTAAATCTCCTCTGGACCCTCATCAGAGCCAGCACGTCCTTCCACAGAAATGGGGGCCATATTTGCTCACAGTACTCCAAATGCTGCCTGACCAGCGCCTTATAGAGCCTCAGCCTCAAGTTGTGAGGACTCATGGGATCAGTGGCAGTGACCACTCTAGGATGCGCAGTCACAGCCTGACTCTATAGCTGTGCTATGTTTGAAAGAAACTTTCCCTCGACCAAGTAAATCGTTCAGCAGCTGCAATAAACAGCCAATAGCAAAATTGTGGATTACAAAAAGTACCTTGTCAAAATTTCTGAGCCTTTATTTGTGAACTCATTACTTTCAGCATCAGCCAGGCATGTCATATGTTGCCAGTAATGTTGATGCATTACCGCAATGACTTGAGTACGATCATGGTAAACATTAGAACATTACTGAAATTGAAGATTCTTCAAGGAAAAGCTCATAAAAAGGAATGGAATGCAAAATGAATGATTAATCCCACATTTTGCTGCATTGTAATTCTTATAAGTTAATAAATCATATGCATTTGGCCAGGTAGCTCATTGGTTATATTTTGATCACGTGCACAAATCAAAATCAAAGGTAGACAAAAGTGCTGGAGAAACTCAGCGGGCGAGGCAGCATCTATGGAGCGAAGGAAATAGGCGATGTTTCGGGTTGAGACCCTTCTTGAGTTTCCAGCATCTGCAGTTCCTTCTTAAACAAATCAAAATCGAGGCATTTTTTAGGCCACTGACCGACTACCAGCAGCCATCTTTCTAATTAATATGAAGATATGACAGCTATTATATATTGTGTTCATGATGAAGAAAATAATAAAAATAATAGCTGGAATTGTTTCTGGGCCATGAACATAACTGGCCCATTTTTTTACCTTGAACTTTGACGGCACGGTAACACATCAGTAGAGTTGCTGCCTCACAGCACCAGAGACCCAAGTTTGATCCTGAGTATGGGTGCTGCCTGTTTGTAGTTTGTACATTCTCCCTGTGACCTTGTGGGATTTCCCTGGGTGCTCTGGTTTCCTCCCACATCTCCAAAAATGTGCAAGGTTGTAAGTTAATTGGCTTCGGTAAAGATTGTAAATTGTTCCTAGTGTGTTGGATAGTGCTAGTGCATGGGGTGATCACTGATCGGCACGGACGTGGTGGGCCGAAGGGCCTTTTTCCGTACTGTATCTCTAAACTAAAACTAAACTGATCAAATTTCATGCCAAAGGTGCTGATGCAGATTATATTAGCTTAATTTTCAAAGTTTTAGCATAAGACACTGGGGATGATTTTCAACATTTATTTCAGGAAAGATCAGCCATTATCTTATTGAATGCCAGAATGGATATGAGGGATGAAATTACTAACTTCCGCTTCTATCCGTAAGCTCTTATATCAGCTGTGAAATGCTGCTCTTTGGCAATGTTTTTATTAAAAAATATTATTTGCAAGAAATGAATCAGGGAAATAAACCTGCTAGCTGAGATCAGAGGATCTGTGGAAGCTGAGGGATGGTCGATGTTTTGGGTTGAAACCATGCATCAGGATCACAAATAATAGCATTTGCAATCTCAGGTGTCTTGATTGAATTGGGTCCCTACCTGCTGAGAGATATTTGGGGGAGAAAAGTGTAGAAAATTAGGTCAACGGTTGTCAAAAGTTTTATGCCCCTGTCCCACTAAGGAAACCTGAACGGAAATCTCTGGAGACTTTGCGCCCCACCCAAGGTTTCCGTGCGGTTCCCAGAGGTTCCCGGAGGTTTTTGTCAGTCTCCCTACCTGCTTCCACTACCTGCAACCTCCGGCAACCACCTGCAACCTCCAGGAACTGCACGGAAACCTTGGGTGGGGCGCAAAGTCTCCAGAGGTTTCCGTTTGGGTTTCCTGTGGGACATGGGCAGATAAAGAGTCTTTGTAAGAGCCACCAAAAATGATTATCCGGACTAGCAATTCCTTGCTGCACTGTGCATTTGGGCAAAAGTCTGGGGAGGGATTCAATTATGCATAAACAAGAAACTAAAGATGCTAGTTTTACATAAAAAGGTCACAAAGTACTGGTAACTCAATGGGTTGGGCAATATCTCTGGAGAACATAAATACTTCAGACTTGACTTTATGCTTGCGGAAAGGGACCATTTAGCCCACCGAAACCGCACTGACCAGCGATCACGCCGTCCACCCTAGTACTATCCTACACACCAGTGACAATTTGCAAATCAACCCAAGGCAATTAATCCACAAACCTGTATGTTTTTGGAATGTGGGAAGAAAACCATAGCATCCGGAGAAAACCCACTCAGTCACAGGGAGATGGGGGGGGGGGGGAGGGGGGAGGGGGGGGGGGGGGATTTATTTAAAGAGAGGAGGTGCAGGATAAAGCCAGATAATAGGTGGATAAAGGTGAGGGGTGTTGATAGGCAGCTGGTTGCACAAAGTCAGAGATGAAAAGGCATAAGGTGTGAGACAAAAGGATTCAAGTGCAGCGAATTGTGAAGCTAGAGGAAGGAATGTAGGTGGAAGGGGCGGGTGTAGGGAGAAAGAGATGCAAGTCCAGGTGGGATACAAAGGAGAGCAGGAAGAAAGGTTGGGGGAAGAAGGAGGGGGTTTGGTTAATTACCTAAAATTGGACTGTTCAATGATCATATTGTCAGATGCCCAAACAGAATATGCGGTGTTGCTCCTCCATTTTGTGTGTCGCTGATCAGACTAATGAAGGGTCCCGACCCAAAACAACATTTATCCATGGAACTATGGATGCTAGTTAAACCAAAGATAGACACAAAAAGCTGGAGTAACTCAGCGGGTCAGACAGCATCTCTGGAGAAGGGTCTTGACCTGAAACATCACCTATTCCCTTTCTCCAGAGTTACTGTCTGACCCGCTGAGTTACCCCAGCTTTTTGTCATTTATCCATGTTGATGGGAGATGCTGCCAGACACGTTGATTTACTCCAGCACTTTGTATCTTTTTTTGCAAAATAGTGTAAATATTGTTGGTGGCGATATCTGAGCTAATATGCTGTAGAAACGTTATGACGAGTGTATTTTTGAACCTGGACATTCATTTAATGGACATGTTTCAGTTATCGGCAGATGGGCTGTGAAATGCTGATTTCTTTATTCCCACATTTCTGCTGGTCGGTGAATTCCACACCGCATGGCAAAAGCTTTCAACCGGTCAGGGGACCTGTTTTTTTTTTTGTTAAATCAGCCAAATGCTCTAAATGTGAATAACTATGAAGTGTAGGCGGATTGAATGAAGGTTGCAGTTTTCTCAGCCCCGCTCCCCTCCTGACTAGAGCAAAATCCTTTTACGTGCTGACTTAAATTAGCCTGTGGGAGTTGCTGCCGCAATACCAGCTACCCTGACACTACAGAAGCTTAATGTGGCTTTATAAAACCACTCCTGGTGACTCATGTTCAGCAGTTCACATCATTCGCTAGGCAAAAGTTATTGCACAGCAGTATTAATATTCTCAGTAAGATTTGTTTTCCACGTTTCTTCATCTCATCTTTGAGTGATAATTTTGAGGAGGAATATAATTAGCTTTTGTCTTCTGGATGAAACGCCACACTATAAATCTTTAACATGGCTTTTTACAGAGCTTGGCTCTACAGTATATTAACGTTATATAAAAGCCACATGCAATGTGTTTCGCTCACTCAATAAATATCACCGGTAATAAAGGAAACCAACCAGAAGCAGCGATGGAAATGGGGAGGAATGCAAGGGGTCAGGGTTCCCCAACTTTTCAGTTTCCAGCTCAGGTTTAATGAGTACTGCAGGAAGATTGGAGTCGTTTATCACTTGATTCAACTGAGACAAAAACGATTTGTTAACTGCCACTGTTAGCACTTGTTAACAACAAGTAGTTAACATGTAGAAACATAGAAACATAGAAATTAGGTGCAGGAGTAGGCCATTCGGCCCTTCGAGGCTGCACCGCCATTCAATATGATCATGGCTGATCATCCAACTCAGTATCCCGTACCTGCCTTCTCTCCATACCCCCTGATCCCCTTAGCCACAAGGGCCACATCTAACTCCCTCTTAAATATAGCCCATGAACTGGCCTCAACTACCCTCTGTGGCAGAGAGTTCCAGAGGTTCACCACTCTCTGTGTGAAAAAAAAGTTCTTCTCACCTCGGTTTTAAAGGATTTCCCCCTTATCCTTAAGCTGTGACCCCTTGTCCTGGACTTCCCTGACATCGGGAACAATCTTCCTGCATCTAGCCTGTCCAACCCTTAAGAATTTTGTAAGTTTCTATAAGATCCCCTCTCAATCTCCTAAATTCTAGAGAGTATAAACCAAGTCTATCCAGTCTTTCTTCATAAGACAGTCCTGACATCCCAGGAATCAGTCTGGTGAACCGTCTCTGCACTCCCTCTATGACAATAATGTCCTTCCTCAGATTTGGAGACCAAAACTGTACGCAATACTCCAGGTGTGGTCTCACCAAAACCCTGTACAACTGCAGTAGAACCTCCCTGCTCCTATACTCAAATCATTTTGCAATGAAAGCTAACAACCATTCGCTTTCTTTACTGCCTGCTGCACCTGCATGCCTACCTTCAATGACTGGTGTACCATGACACCCAGTTATACAATGTGTCACCAATGCATTGATCTGCATTTCTCAGTCAATATAATTGTGTTTTGACCATGTATTAATGAAGCCGCTTTCCTTTGAATGAAATTAACGGAAGAATTTCTCAAATTTTACTGTCATTAAGGGCTCCGGACCGAGCACGGGCTTCTTCCTGGTGTGCAGGTAGTCATTCACCCACGTTATTTTAAGAAGAAACTGCAAATGCTGGAACAATCGAAGGTAGACAAAAATGTTGGAGAAACTCAATGGATGAGGCAGCATCGCACCCGCTGAGTTTCTCCAGCATTTTGTCCACCCACATTATTTAGTAATTTGTACCTGTCATTTAGGGATGTTATATGAATATTTTTTCAAATAAGTTTATGCGTGTTGTTTTCTCTCTCTCCTTCAAGGTTAGTTCTTCTGTTTGCCTTTATTCGCTTAGTTTTATTTAGTGTTATTTATCACGTTGTGGTTGTAGCTTTTGAACGATTTAAACGTATCGGATTTTTAAAAATCATATAAATTCATAGCGTTGCCCGAGCACCAAATCCCTTCAGCTGTACCTGCAACTGAAGCTACAGGTGCATTAGTAGACCTTGAAGAGGCATTACATAGAAACATAGAAAATAGGTGCAGGAGGAGGCCATTTGGCCCTTCAAGCCAACACCGTCATTCATTGTGATCATGGCTGATCGTCCCCTATCAATAGCCCGTGCCTGCCTTCTCCCCATATCCCTTGACTCCACTAGCCCCTAGAGCTCTATCTAACTCTCTTAAATCCATCCAGTGACGTGGCCTCCACTGCCCTCTGTGGCAGGGAATTCAATAAATCCACAACTCTCTGGGTGAAAACGTTTTTTCTCACCTCAGTTTTAAATGACCCCTTTATTCTAAGACTGTGGCTCCTGGTTCTGGACTCGCCCAACATTGGGAACATTTTTCCTGCATCTAGCTTGTCCAGTCCTTTTATAATTTTATATGTTTCTATAAGATCCCTCCTCAACCTTCTAAACTCCAGTGAATACAAGCCTAGTCTTTTCAATCATTCCTCATATGACAGTCCCGCCATCCCAGGGATCAATCTCGTGAACCTAGGCTGCACTGCCTCAATCACAAGGATGTCCTTCCTCAAATTAGGAGACCAAAACTGTACACAATACTCCAGATGTAGTCTCATCAGTGCCCTATACAACTGCAGAAGAACCTCTTTACTCCCATACTGAAATCCTCTTGTTATGATGGCCAATATTCCATTAGTTTTCTTCACTGCCTGCTGTACCTGTTAGCCAACTTTCAGTGACAAGGATGCCCAGGTCTCGCTGCACCTCCCCCTTACCTAACCTAACCCCATTGAGATAGTATTGACACTTTGTTTTTATGTGGAGGGGTAATAGAGAAGGGCTCCGGACCGCGAGCTCACTGACTGAATGATACAGACGTCCTGACTGAAAATCACACCCTTCCGATCAATTATTTTAGGATAAGCCTTTCTAGAGAACATGCTACTTTTTTGCTTTGTCCATTTTCAAAATATAGAATTTTGAATTTGGCGTTTGATTGGTACAAGGAGACTACAAAGCTCGTAATATCTATTTTTTTACACACTGTAACTTTGTACATTCCTACATTTGTGTATGTATGTGGCAATTAATGCTCATGGAATTTTCTCCTACACTACTAGTTATATTCGTAACAACATATTTAAATAGGTGAAATTTTCGATCTTTCCCAAACCCTTAATAAATGCCTGAAGAAGGGACCCAACCCTAAATGTCACCTAGCCATTCCCTCCATAGATAGACACAATATGCTGGAGTAACTCTGCGGGTCAGGCAGCATCTCTGGAGAGAAAGAATAGGTGATGTTTTGGGTCGAGACCCTTCTTCAGACCCTCCATATATCTGCCCTGACCTGCTGAGTTCTCCAGCACTTTATGTTTTGCTCTTAAAATAAATCCGTGGTCTGCTGAAGAAACAACATGATAGACCACTCTGGAAGTACAAGTTTTGCTGTACACTTCATACTGTAGAACGCATTATAATACACCTTGAGTGAATTAATGGGGTTAAATTTATTTTAATCTGTTGTCTAGAATTAATTGATACCCACCCTATGAACTTTATCTCAGATTTAAATTGGAATTCTGATTTATTTTGTTTTCCTATTTGTTAATTTTTTGTGCCCGATTATTTGGCAGCCAATCAACTGCTGTCTCAATCACCGACCAGCTTCCCTTAAAATTCCGGTCCAATCAACAAATCGGTCTCCTCCCGTCCAATCAACTGCTGTCTCCAAGGGCATTGTGTCCAATCTCATAATGCGCTGGTCGGTCGACAGCCAATCAGACAGTCTCAGAGGGGCGTTGTGACCAATCACCGATCTGCTTCCCTCACCGAAGCAGACGATGGCTAGAGCAGAGAGAGAGAGAGAGAGAGGAGAGAGAGAGAGAGAGAGAGAGAGAGAGAGAGAGAGAGAGAGAGAGAGAGAGAGAGAGAGAGAGAGAGAGAGAGAGAGAGAGAGAGAGAGAGAGAGAGAGAGAGAGAGAGAGAGAGAGAGAGATGCAAGAAAGCAGCTTGGACATATAATACACAATAAACTGCATTACAAATACACAATAAACAAGTTATGCATTCTTGTATTCTTACATGGGTATGACCGCACATAAAAACCCCCCCCCCCCCCCCCCCCCCCCCTCAGCCTCACTGACCTTAGCGGACCCCTAGTTCCTAAAACCAATTTCCATCACTGACCACAAGTGAGAGTCATTTATTGGACTAGAGTGAAACTTCACAAGAGCAGCTCCTGGAAACCAGTGGCAACCATTCTAAATTCTTGGCTTGCTTTCACAGGCTTTCTTTTAATGATTCCACCAGAATTTCACCAGCAAAATTATATAGGTAACAGGAACAGAGCCTTTTTTGGTGATAGGGTCTGGACGTGATGTGTATGTGTTTTCCAGAAGCTTTGGAGGGGGAAAAAATCTAATATATTGTCTCCCAAACATATTGTGAACTTCTATTTATATCTGTCAAATGACTGAGCATTGAAACTATGTATTATATTTTCAACTGGATTTGCTTTATGTCATAGCATAACATAGCTTATTTAGTAACTCATTCACTTCTCTGCCTCCACTTTATGCTTTTTCAATCTGTCCTTGTGCCTCACAAATAATTATTTATCCATTGTCAGTGTTGCTGTTAGTTTCCATTCTGTATTCATGCCTACTATATTCTGTTGTGCTGAAGCAAAGCAAGAATTTCATTGTCCTATCTGGGACACATGACAATAAATTCTCTTGAATATTGAATCTTGAATCTTGCTGTTTTTCTTTCCCAGAAAACTGCAGAGCCTTCTCACCCTGTTTCTACTATCTCTTACAAAAAAAAATAGTTAATCCAGTCTATCAGATGAGACAGTTTATGCTGGCATCAGTTTTATGTGCAATTACTTTTATTGTCATATGGAACTCAATGGGGAAAAAAGAATCAATTGCCCCTCGAGCAAAATAACACAATTTAGAATGATGTAAAACACAAAGTGCTGGAGTAACTCATCGGCTCAGATAAGGAGTGAATGGAAAGATGAAATTTAGGAGCCAGGCAGAAGAGTGTAAACTCTAGGTGATTGGTAAGATATTAGAATCTGTTACAAAAGAAGAGGCTTCTGAATACTTGAAGCACACGATAAAATAGGCCTAAAGGCAACATGATTTTTTGAGAGGGAGATCTTGCCTGACGAACCTGTTGGAATTCTTTGATGAAGTAAATAGCAGGATAGACAAAGGAGAGTCAGTAGATGTTGCTTACCTGGATTCTCAGAAGGTCTTTGATAAGGTGCCACATGTGAGGCTGCTAAGGAAGATGAGAGCCTATGGCATCAGAGGGCATGGATAGCAGGTTGGCTGGATGTCAGAAGGACCAGAGTGGTAATAAAGGGGGCATTTTCTGGCTGGCTGCCAGTGACCAGCAGTGTTCCGCATGGGTTGGTGCTGGGGGCGCTACTCTGCACGGGGTATATAAATGAGGGAATTGAAGGCTTTGTGGCCAAGTTTGCGGATGATACGAAGATATAGTAAATGGAGGGGGGAGGAAGTGTAGATAAAGCAGGGACAGGTTAGGAGAGTGGGCTGAGCATTTAATGAAGGAGCGGGCCCAAATGAGAGATAGGACTAATCTAATAATACTTTTCATAAATCTGTAAAAAGCAGTAAAAATATACTTCAGGCTGTCAAAATCCAGCAAGGAAAAATAATAATATTTGTTTCCCTTCGGTGCAGAGATTCTTTTTTCAAACGCCTCAAATCAGATTTCATAAAATCAGATATTTGGCAAACAGCTGGGAACACATTTTGGGGTGATGATTCCCATTAGGAAATCATGGGAAGCATTCCCCAAATTACAGCTCTGTAACTATTCCATCCTGCAAAGTTTCCATCCAGGAAAATGAGTTCATAATATCAACTTCTTGATATTATTACTGACATTAATTACTTGAATGGAATTTTGCCATTGAGATCTGATAACTGGGTAGTGGTAACAGTCAGGGTGTGAATTAATCACAGGTCCTTGATATTACACTCATGCTGGCAAAAATTATAGTCATAGAGTTATGCAGTGAGGAAACAGATCCTTTGGCCCAACTTTCCCACATTGACCAACATGCCCCATCTACACTAATCCAACCTGCCTGCGTTTGGCCCATATCCCTCAAGACCTGGACCTGGATCTGGATCTGGATCTGGACCTGGATATAGTACACTGAAAAGCTCTAAGTAGAGCATCACTCAGCATTATGATGGCGGTGGACGTGCTAGTCGAGATGGAGATGCTTTTGGAAGATGCATCTTTGTATGTGTTGATGTTTTGGAGATCTGATGCTGGCTGGTGGGGTGTTCCAATCCCTTGCTGCTTGAAGAAAAACTAGTTAGAAAGTGCTAATGAAGTGCCGTGCGGAATGAAATAATTTCCAGGTTGATAGCTTCTGGTTGATATACCTGTGGGTGCTTGGGTTAACTGGACGTGGTCCTTGATCTTTAACTCAATAGTGGTATTCCTGATTGTGTGGAATGTTGTCAGTCTGATAAACTTGCGAGTGGGTGGATGTAGTTTAAGGTCCTTTATCATGCTAGAGACTGAGCTCTGCCACTTGTAATTGTTAGATTTGAACCTTGCTGCTCTGTTTTGCACTTCCTGGATCTTATTGATGTTCCCGTGCGTGAAAGGATCCCACACGGAGCAGCAATGTTCTACATGTGGACATACAAGGCTTTTTCTGCTTGGATCTTAACTTCTTTGGGTGCATTTTGCAGATTGTGACGTGGAAAGGCGATGACACTGCTGGCTTTGGCTGTTGCCCCTTCCACCTGCTTGTTCCATTTCATGTTTTCAGACAAAGTAACTCCTAAGTATTTATGACTAGAAACTGCCTCTAGCTGATGTCCAGAGAGTGTATAGGAATGATGGATTGGTTTAGGTTGCCTAGTAAAACACATGACATTACATTTTTTCTGGTTTGAACATCATTTGCCATTTCTTCTCCCATTCTCCAATAAGCGCAGATCTTTTTGAAATGTCAGGCAATCATCATGAGACTTGATCGGTTGATAAACCACAAAATTGTTGGTGATATTGTAATGTTAAAATTGTACAAAGCATTGGTGAGGCCAATTCTGGAGTATGGTGTACAATTTTGGTCGCCTAATTATAGGAAGGATGTCAACAAAATAGAGAGAGTACAGAGGAGATTTACTAGAATGTTGCCTGGGTTTCAGCAACTAAGTTACAGAGAAAGATTGAACAAGTTAGGGCTTTATTCTTTGGAGCGCAGAAGGTTAAGGGGGGACTTGATAGAGGTTTTTAAAATGATGAGAGGGATAGACAGAGTTGACGTGGAAAAGCTTTTCCCACTGAGAGTAGGGAAGATTCAAACAAGGGGACATGACATGAGAATTAAGGGACTGAATTTTAGGGGTAACATGAGGGGGAACTTCTTTACTCAGAGAGTGGTAGCTGTGTGGAATGAGCTTCCAGTGAAGGTGGTGGAGGCAGGTTCGTTTTTATCATTTAAAAAATAAATTGGATAGGCATATGGATGAGAAGGGAATGGAGGGTTATGGTACGAGTGCAGGCAGGTGGGACTAAGGGGAAAAAAATTTGTTCGGCACGGACTAGAAGGGCCGAGATGGCCTGTTTCCGTGCTGTAATTGTTATATGGTGTTATATGGTGTTATATCCTATCCATGTACCATGCTGGAGACTGAGCTCTGCCACTTGTACCATGTCTAAATTGATCTTAAATGTTGTGATAGTACCTGCCTCAACTACCTCCTCCAGAAGCTCGTTCCATACACCTACCACCCTTTGTGTAAAAAAAGTTGCCCTTCAGGTTCCTATTAAATCTCCCCCCAGCATTTTCAGCCTATGTCCTCTGGTTCTTGATTCCCCTACTCTGGGCAAGAGACTCTATGAGTCTACCTGATCTATTCCTGGCAGGAATTATTGTGGAGCATAGGCATACAGGTACATAATTCCCTGAAAGTTGCATCGCAGATAGATAGGGTGGTCAAGAAAGATGTTGGTAGTTTGGGCTTCATCAGTCACAATATTGATTATAGAAGTTGGGGTGTTATGTTACAGTTGTACAAGACATTAGTGAGGCTGTTTTTGGAATATCATGTTCAGTTTTGGTCACTGTGCTATAGGAAGGATATCATTAAGGTGGTAAGATTGCAGAGATTTATGAGGATGTTGCCAGGACTCAAAGGCCCAAGCTTTACAGAGAAGTTGGGCAGGCTAGGACTTTATTCATTGGACTACATTAGGCTAAGGTATATAATATCATGAGTAGAATAGATAGGAAGAATACACCGTATATTTTACCCAGAGAAGGGGAATCAAGAACCAGTGGACAAAGAATTAAGGTGAAGGGGAAAAGAGTTAATAGGAACCTGAAGGGAAACTTTATCACACAGAGGATGATGGGTAAATGGAACAAGCTGCCAGAGAAGGTAGTTGAGGGACATAATGTAACAACATTTACAAGTCATTTTGACAGATACATGGATAGGAAAGGTTTGGCGGAATATGGACAAGACACAGGCAAATAGAACTAGTTTAGATGGTGCATCTTAGAAGGGCCTGTTTCTGTGATGTATGACTCTAACTGATTTGCTCCCACTGTTATGAACGGCTTCACCAAACTAATCCGGTAGGTGGGATATGCAAGGGTGCCGTGATTGGGATATGCGATGGTCTTACTGTGATTTGGAAGGGTGTGGGAAGGATGCAGAATAATTCAACAGTTGTTGATCCAAGGCCACCTTTTGTGGTGTCAAGAGGCATTCCTGCTTCCCAAGGTCGCACACCAAGACCCGGTGTGCGACCTTGCATCACCCGGCGTGGCTTTAATGGCCGCGGGATAATCGCCATCGCCAGCCGGGGGCTTTGACTTTGACTCTGACTTGGGGGGGGGGGGGGGGGGGGGGGGGGAGAGTGCAGTGGAGAGATACGTTTTTTTGGCCTTCCATCACAGCGATGTGATGGATGTTTATGTAAAATGTAAATTATGTTGTGTCTTGGGTCTATTTGTTTGTAATGTATGGCTGCAGAAACGGCATTTCGTTTGGACCTCAAGGGGTCCAAATGACAATTAAATTGAATTAAATTAAAAAATTGAAAAATTAAATTAAATTAAAAATTAATTAAAATTAAAATTAATATCCTATCTTCAGCTATTTTGGAGTTGGGTAAAAACAAAACCCAGCAAATGTGAGGGAAATCCTGATCATGGGAACAATTTGTTTTTGATGCAGTCTTCATAGCGGCCTGTTGGATCATGAATGCTCCCAGCTTCTGTTTTAGTAGCCAGATTGTCTACAAACATTGTTTCCTCATTGAAATGTCAAAATAAAATGAAACACATCTGTCCATGCACTGATGGAGACTGCTGCTAACTCCTTTTCAAAATCTCTAATGGGAAGGGATTCTATACAAACCACTTTCAATCGAGAAGTAGGTTATTGGGATTCTGACATTTAGAAATAAGATAATGAATTGTCAGGAATTTTGGCATTTTCTCCATATCCTTCTCATTTCATATCAATATTTTTCAGATTGAAGTCTTTAACCACAAGCGGGCCTTGCCCAGAAGCAAGGCTGAAATACTGCACTATGGGTTATTGCACTAAAAACAGTGAAAAACGCAATGGGTCAGGTAGCAACTGGGGAGTGAAAAACAAAGTTGACACTTTGTTATGATAATCTTTCATCAAAAAGTTCTGATAAATGTTTTAGAGTGACAATTTAAGTTAGAGATATATTCCAGCCTTTGATTACATGTGTGGAATGTATGTCCCTGTCATTCTAAACTGCTCGAAATATTCTTTCAAACTCGTCAGCAAACGACATCTCTTCAACACAAGGACACTCGGGTCTTTGCAAAGCTCTTGGTGTGGTTGCTGGGAGGGCTGGCCCTCCTTGGCTGATGTTCAGGCTGACAGACATATCACAGCTCTGCTTCATATTTTCCTACTCCATGTGGTTTAGTTTGGGACATGATTCAACCGTACAGTTGCCATGGTAACACAAATTTCTGCAGCATCATCCTGCCAAAAAAATCCAATCTGGGTCTTGAAAGGCCTCGTTTGTTTTGCTCTTGGATCAGACTGCAAAGGTGTCTTGGCGTTAATTTGTGTCACAGGCATTAAAACAGCTCAATTAAACACTTCTTCTGATCTTTCAAGGAGGGAGCTGTTGTTGGAATGCATCTGATTTGTTCACTGCATTTTCATTTCAGCAAAAATGCTGCTGCTTAGAGTGCTTCTCCAATCAGTGGGCCATGTTTAGTGCCACATAGCATGAAATTGAAAGCAAGGCAAGGCAAGGCAAGGCAAGGCAACTTTATTTATATAGCACATTTCATACACGAGGCAGACTCAAAGTGCTTCACATAAAAACATGTCATACAATAAAATGAAATAATAAAATGAAATAAAATAGAAGAATTTAAGAGAAAATAAAAGCAAAGTTAAAAATGCATTATAAAAAGTGCAAAAGTTAAAAGTGCAATGTAGTTAAGATTTAGCTGAAAGCTAAAGTAAACGTAAAAGTTTTCAGTCTTGTTTTAAAAGTGGTCAAAGTTGAGGCAAGTCTTAAATATTCAGGAAGTTTATTCCAGCTATTTGTTGCATAGTAACTAAATCCTGCTTTCCCATGTTTTGGATTTACTCTGGGAATCACTAACAGATTGGTCCCAGAAGATCTTAGCGGTCTAGAAGGCTTATATAGTGGAAGCATGTCAGTGATATACTTTGGCCTTAAACCATGTAGTGATTTATAGGTGAGCAGCAGGATTTTGAAATCAATTCTCTGACATACAGGGAGCCAATGTAAGGATTTAAGAATTGGTGTAATGTGTTCAAATGTTTTGATCTTTGTTAGAACTCTAGCAACAGCGTTCTGAACAAGCTGTAGCTGCCTGACAGTTTTTTTCGGAAGACCTGCAAGGAGACCATTACAATAATCTAGCCTACTAGTAATAAAGGCATGTACAAGATTTTCTAAGTCTTGAGCTGACATGAGTCCTCTTAATCTTGCTACGTTTTTGAGGTGATAGTAGGCCGATTTTGTTACTGATTTGATGTGAATGTCGAAATGTAAATCTGAATCCATAATAACCCCACGATTTCTGGCTTTGTTTGAAGTTTTCAGGGACAGAGAGTGAAGGTGTTAGCTTACTTTAAGCCTTTCTTTTTTAGCACCAAAAACAATTATCTCCGTTTTGTCCTTATTTAGTTGGAGGAAATTTTGGCACATCCAGTCTTTGACTTGCTCAATGCACTGGCACAGCAGATCTATGGGGCGATAGTCATTTGGTGATAGCGCTACATAGATTTGAGTGTCGTCGGCATAGCAGTGGAGGTCAATATTATTATTTCGCATGATTTGCCCTCGTGGGATCATGTAGATGTTGAATAAAGAGGGCCCTGAGATCGAACCTTGCGGGACTCCACACGTCACGTTGGTTGGTTCCGATACAAAGTCGCCAATGGAAACAAAATAGTTCCTATCTTGTAGATATGACCTGAACCAACTTAAGACCGTGCCTGAAAGCCCCACCCATTTTTCCAACCTGTCCAAAAGTATTGAGTGATCAACAGTGTCGAATGCAGCACTGAGGTCTAATAGCATTAATATTGAAACTTTGCTAGAGTCTGTGTTAAGACGGATGTCATTTACAACTTTAATAAGGGCGGTCTCGGTGCTATGAAGAGGTTGAAATCCTGACTTGAAGGTGTCGTAGCAGCCAGTTGAAGCCAGGAAGTGATTAAGTTGCTGGAGGACAACTTTCTCAATGATTTTACTTATGAAAGATAGGTTTGATATTGGTCTATAGTTGTTAATAATAGAGGCATCTAGGCTCCGCTTTTTTAAAAGGGGTTTAATAACTGCAGTTTTCAAGGCTTTTGGGAAATTGCCTGATTGAAGAGAGATATTAACTATTTGCAGTATGTCTATTGCTAGGCAGTCAAAAACGTTCTTAAAGAAGTTGGTAGGTAAAGCATCAAGGCAGCAGGTGGATGGCCTTAGTTGTGTCACCGTTTCCACGAGAGTTTTAGAGTCTATGACATTAAAGCATGTCATCATTGCCACATTACTTATGCCTAAACAGGGTGGTGATCCAACATTTTTGTTTGAAGCGGAGATATTGATGGCACGTCTGATGCCTTCAATTTTATCAGTATAAAATAATGCAAACTCATTGCATTTCTGCGTGGAATGGAGTTCAGGTGGTATTTGTGTTGGGGGGTTGGTCAGTCTGTCAACAGTTGCAAATAGGGTTTTTGCCTTATTAGTGTTGTTGTTAATGATATTGGAGAAAAATGTTTCTCTAGCACTTTTTAAGTCTAAATTGTAGGCACGGAGGCTCTCTTTATAGATGTCATGGTGAATATGAAGTTTTGTTTTCCGCCAGATGCGTTCAGCTTTCCGGCATTCTCTTTTCTGGGCTGTTGCAAAAGCAGCTTTTCTCCAGGGTGCCTTTTGCTTACCAGAAATCGTTTTAACCGTAACAGGTGCAATGACATCTATAACTTACACAATTTTGGAATTAAAGTTATCTACAAGATCATCAGCAGAACATGGGTTTAGAGGTGGTGACAAGGAGATGGCATTTTTAAAGAGTACATTAGAATGTTCATTTATATACCATTTTTTGACAGTATTTGATTTTGACTGTATGTCGGGAATAAAAGATATATTTAAAAAAACACAGAAGTGGTCAGACAATGAAGGATCAGTCATGAAAATATCAGAAACATTGAGACCCTTTGTGATAATCAAGTCCAGGGTGTGCCCCTTACAATGAGTAGCCTCTTTCACATGTTGAGACATTTCAAATGTGTCTAAAATAGTAACAAATTCTTTTGCACCCTTGTCATTCAAATCATCAGTATGAAAATTAAAATCGTCAGTTATAACTAGACAGTCAAAGTCAGTGGAGATGCTAGACAGTAATTCTGTAAAGTCATCGAAAGAAATTTGCATAATATCTAGGTGGCCTGTAAATAATTAATAGAACTCTGGGGGAACATTTCAATACAACACAAAGGTAATCGAATGATGGAAAATCACCAAGTGACATCTGTTTCCCCTGAAATACATTTTTAAATATAGCAGCAACCCCTCCACCTCTTTTTCCAGATCTACATACATCAAACAACTTATAGTTGGGAGGAGCTGTCTCGATCAGAATGGTTGCACTGTTATTTTGTTCCAGCCATGTTTCAGTTAAAAACATAAAATCCAGTTTAGAGGTGGTAATAAAATCGTTGACTAAAAATGATTTGTTATTAAGAGACCTAACATTAAGCAGACCCATCCTGATGGTATTATTGATAGGCTTTATGGTTGGTTTTGGTTTGGAGGGAATAGGTATTAGATTTGTTAGGTTAGCAGTGTGTCTAAGTTTCCCTTTGTTTACTCTCTTAGTAGTCACAACAGGAATGCAGAAGGTGCCATAGTTTGACGTAGGCGACCTTGGGTTCAGCTGATTATGCGGAACTTTCTTCGTAATGTGTCTACGGCTGAACCCTTTCTTGTCTCAGTAATATTCAGGACTGCTATCAATACAGGGGGGCTGTGGTGCCCTCCACTTGGTTGTTATCTCCCTGCGGCCGTGACGTGGCGATTGTACTGATATGGGGCGTGGGCTGGGCATCATAGACACAGATGCAAGTTTAATGCCACCTTTTCCCTGTTTCTTCAATTCATATGGAAAATCATAATGGGAGGAGACAGTGGAGCTGGTGGTGTTGTGGTTATGGGAGAGATGAGGGTGGAGGTCATCGTCGATGGGGGAGTGAAGAGGAAGGTGGAGGCCGTTCCTCTCCAAGCCAGCATCAGCGGTGGGGGGATGGTAGGGGGGGAGTAAGGGCGCGTCGATGGGGATGGATGGGGGGGGGGGGGGGGGGGGCTGTTGTCTCTCCTCAAGGTCTGTGGTCTGACTGCGGCCTGTGTGTCAGACAGTGGCATGGTAGATTTGTGGGGGGGGCTGTTGCCTCGCTTCTCTACCTGTGGTCTGACTGCGGCCTGTGTGTCAGACAGTGGCATGGTAGATTTGTGGGAGAGCGAGAAGAGAAGATTGTCCCTTAACAGTCTTGAGCCGAACCTGTTTGGGTGTACACCATCTGCTCTGAAAAGATATTTGCGCCCCCAAAACAAGTTAAAGTTGTCAATATAGCTCCTTCCTCTTTCATTGCAGACTCTGGAAAGCCATGTATTCAGTGCAAGTAGCCGACTGAATGTGTTTATTCCCCTGTCAACTGCTGGTGTGGGACCACTGATGAATGACTTAATGTCTAATTTGTCCAGTGTATCTAATAGTTCAGTGAAATCCCTCTTTAAAAGTTCAGACTGTTCTTTTTGAATATCATTAAATCCTACATGCACAATTACCTGTGGGATTTTTGGGTTTTCCAGCAAGCAGATTCTTCTGATCATTTGTAGTTTAGTTTAGTTTAGTTTAGTTTTGAGATACAGTGTGGTAACAGGCCCTCCAACCCACAGAGCACGTGCTGATCAACGATCACCTGTACACTAGTTAGATTAGATTAGATTAGATTAGATTCGTTTATTGTCATTCAGACCTATCGGTCTGAACGAAATTCTGTTTCCCTGCAGTCATACATATAATTTTAAAAAATGACAAAACACATAGTCAACACAAATTTAACATCCACCACAGTGAGTTCACCAAACACCTCCTCACTGTGGTGGAAGGCAAAATCTTAAAGTCTCTGGCTCTTCCCTCTTTGTTCTCCCTCTGCGCCGAGGCGACGGTTCAAACTCCGCGGGTGGTCGCTGCCTCGGCACAGCTCAGAGGCCGAGTCGGGTCTTCGCTGCCGCTGCCGCTGCCGCCGCCACAGCTCCGCTGCCGCCAGCCCCGCCACTAGGCCTCGGCGCAGACGGAGACGGTGGACACGACCGAAGAAAAAGTTGCATCCAACGAAGGAAGAGGCCAAAGTATGTTTCTCCCACCCCACCCACACACATACACAACTTAATAAAACAAAATTAACTAAAACATGACAAGGAACAAAACGAAAGAAAAAAACAGACGGACTGCAGGTGGGCCGCAGCTGTTAAGCCAGCGCCGCCATCTTGGAATTTGTGGAAGTTCTACGCACCAGGGGCAATTTACAGAAAATAATTAACCTACAAATCTGCCCGTCTATGGAATGTGGGAGGAAATTGGAGCATCTGGGAAAAACCCACATGCTCACAGGGAGGACGTACAAACTCCATACAGACAGCACACGTATGGGCCTGTCCCACGTATGCGATTTTTCAGCGGACGTCCGGTGACTGTCAAGTTGCGACTGTCAGAGTGGAACACACACACACACACACAAACACATAGTTTCCTTCACCAGCCCATTATGCTGGTGGGGGACAGGGCAAGCGGGGGGAGCGCTGTCTAAAAAATTCACATGGTGCAAAGTAAGGTGAAGCAGACACACATCGCAATGAACAGGAAGGTTGGCGCTGTAAAAAGACGGCCAAAGCACTGTGTACGGTAAGTCCTTTAAAAGAGGGAGGGAGAAGGGGAAGAGAGGGGGGAGAAGGGGGAAGAAAGAGTGGAGACAACTTTTAAGAAGCCAGAGATACACGGCTGTGAAGCTCGGCGGACATTTAACATTACCGATCGGTTATCCTTGGTTCTGAAAACTACTGCTTACCTTTTTTTCCCCAAAGACCCAATGAAATTCACTGGTCAGCACTGGCTACAACCTACGAGAACCTCTGAGAACCTTCGACCGCCTGGCAACCCACCTACGGCACGAGAATTCTCGCTACTTTCCACGTTGAAAAATTCGCAGCGACCACAATGAGGCCGCGACTAGTTCCCAGAATGCGGGAACTCCTCACGACCATGAAGGCGACTCCCCGGCAACCACCCGTGAACATGTGGCGACCATGTGGCGACTGCATAGTCTCCTGCAGTCGCCTAAAAAGTCGCCTAAGTGGGACAGGCTCATTAGTCAGGATTGAACCCGGGTCTCTGGTGCTGCAAGGCAACATTTCTACCACTGCACCGCTGGGCAGTCACTATGTTCTTTCAGTGGCCATGATTGGTAAGTGAGTACAGGAAACTGGTAATGAAATAACAAAGTGCAGAGAGGCTGATAGATTCACTGGCTAAATCTGATGTATCATTCTCAAAGGAAACGTTGGAGAGAAGTATGATGAAACCTATCACAGGCTAATAATTTGTACAGCTAAGGTCAGTGACTAACAATCATGTCACACTAAATAGAGGCTCAAGGAAATGCAGATTCATAGGAATCTTGAGCAAAACAACCTTTTCAGAAGGTTCCTGCCCTCAAATAGTTCATGCCCATAAGTTCTAGGAGAAGAATTAGGCCATTCGGCCCATCAAGTCCACTCTGCCATTCAACCATGGCTGATCCATTTTTCCCTCTCAACCCCATTCTCCTGCCTTCGCCACATAACCCCTGACACCCTCACCAATCAAGAATCTATCAGTCCCTGCCTTAAAAAATATCCATTGACTTGGCCTCCACAGTCTTCTATGACAATGAATTCCACAGATTCACCCCCACTAACAAAATAAATTCCACTCCATCTCCTTCCTTAAGATACGTCCTTTAATTCTGAGGATATAACCTCAGATCCTAGACTCTTCCACTAGTGGATATATCCTCTCCATACCCACTGAATTCAGGCCCTATCCCGTATCTGTAAGGAGAATGAACAGGGCTGCCACTGTGGAGCAGCGGTAGAGTTGCTGCCTTACATTGCTTGCAGCGCCAGAGACCCGGGTTCGATCCTGACTACAAGTGCTGTCTGTGCGGAGTTTGTATGTTCTCCCCGTGACCTCGTGGGTTTTAATAATAATAATAATAATAATAATAATAGTAATAATAATAATAAATACTATATTGATCCCCTCAGGGAAATTCAGATGTCCAGAAGCCCCCAACCAACAAACCCACACATTCATAACGAAAGCAGACAGAAAATACATAAAATACAATGTGGACACTATCTGAGCGCAATAAATACTTAAAAAGACCAATAATTAACAATTCAAAAATACAAAACGCATCCCCCTACAGCTTAGCAGTCCTTATTATAAAATCTAATGGCTGCAGGGGTGAAGGATCTCCTGAACCGCTCCGTTCTACAGCGCAGGGAGAGGAGCCGGTTGTTGTTCCGAGTGCTCTTTTGACTCCAGAATTACATGGAGGGGATGCCCGGGGTTTTTCAGGGTGACCTGCACCTTGCGCCTCATACGCCTCTCAAGCACATCCATCCCAGAGTCCACTCTCCCCTCCAGCACTGAGCTAGCCCGTTTTACCAGTTTGTCCAGCTTCTTGCTATTTTTCGCACTAATGCTGTTGCCCCAGCAGACAACAGCATAGAAAATGACACTTGCAACCACAGTGTTGTAAAACATGTGCAGCATGTCATTACACACATTGAAGGATTTGAGCCTTCTGAGGAAAAAGAGTCTGCTCTGGCCTTTTTTGTAGAAGGCGTCAGAGTTGATAGACCAGTCCAGTTTGTTATCAAGGTGCACTCCAAGATATTTATATGTCTGCACCACCTCAATGTCAGCCCCTGCAGCGTTGACCGGCTGAAGGGGGAGCTTGGACCTGCCAAAGTTAACTAACATCTCTTAAGTCTTGGTTGTGTTCAGTATGAGACAGTTCTCTTTACTGCAGGCACAGAAGGCACTGGTCAAGTCCCTGTATTCCTCCTCATGCCCGTTCCTTACACATGCCACAATCGCTGTGTCATCTGAATATTTCTGTACGTGGCATGTGTCAGACTTATAGTTAAAGTCTGCTGTATACAGGGTGAAGAGGAACGGGGCCAGAACAGTTCCCTGTGGGGCTCCAACATTGCACACCACTGTCCCAGAAACACAGTCCCCCAGCTTAACAAACTGTGGTCGACCCGCCAGGTAGTTGTATATCCAGGAGATAAAGTCCACCCCCATCTTCTCAAGCTTGTCTTTCAGAATCAGGGGTTGGATGATGTTGAACACACTTGAAAAGTCAAAGAACATAATCCTCACGTAGCCACATGGTTCGTCCAAAAACGAGTAGATCTGATGCAGCATGTAGAGGACTGCGCCATCCACCCTAATGTTCTCCTGGTACGCAAACTGTAGTGGGTCTAGTGCGCGCTGGACTTGCGGTCTCAGGAGATGAATGAGTAGCCGCTCCATTGTCTTCATGATATGGGATGTAAGGGCCACCGGTCTGTAGTCGTTGATCTCGGTCGACCGCCCTGCTTTGGGAACCGGCACGAGACATGATGTTTTCCACAGACCTGGTACCCTCCCTGACTGGAGGCTCAGGTTGAAAATGGTCTGGAGAGGCTCTGCCAGCTGAGCCACACAATCTTTCAGTAGCCTGGGACATACACCATCAGGGACAGCTGCTTTACCAGGGCGCAACCTCCTCAGCTCAGCTCCCACCTCGTCCACCGTGAAGAACAGTTGAGGAGATGCCGGCATAGGAGGTACTGCAGCTGTGGTGTTGGGGGGGTGCTGCCTCGTGGAGGTGACGGTGGGGGAGAGGCTGCACCTGTAGAGGTGGGAGGGGATACCAGATCAAACCTGTTATCGAACAGGTTAAACTCATTGGCCTTGTCCATGTCTCCTGACGGCTGGCTTCTCCTCTCCTTGAAGCCAGTGATGGTCCTCATTCCTCTCCACATCTCTTTGATGGTGTTGTGCTGCAGTTTCCTCTCCAGCTTCCATTTATAGTCCCCTTTTGCCAGCTCCGAGATCTTGGATTTCCTCCCACACTCCAAAGCCATACAGGTATGTAGGTTAATTGATTTGTTATATGTGTAAATTGTCCCTAGCGTGTGTAGGATAGTGTTAATATTCGGGGACCGCTGGTCGGTGTGGACCCGATGTTTCCACACTGTATCTCTAAACTAAAACTAAAAAGATGATGATTCGGTACGCAACCCTTCTTCAGACCAAGGTTCCTTTTTTATATCAACAATTCCTAATTTATAACCATTTAAACAATTCTCTTATTTTCTGTTTTTCCTATCAAAGTGGAGAGCTTCATTTTTATCCATGTTACATTACGTCAGTCATATCACCCACTCACTCAACGTGTCTAAATCAACTTGATGCTTCTTCACATTCATGACACAACCTACAAATCCACATGTCCCTGTGTCACCAGCAGGTTTAGAAGTATTCCATTTTGGTCATGACCACATAATTGACACAAATTATGAATAGCTGGCATCCAAACACTGATTCCTACTTAGAACAACTACTGCCTGCCATTCCAAAAGAGTCCTATTTATTCTATTACAGAAGCTGTCTTTCAGTTTGGCTCTCTTTTCTATTTTGGACACGCCAGGTAAGTAGTGTTGATATCTCCAGAAACAAAAACAGCTAAATCAGTGTTTCAAATATCGCAGGGAGGCCACCAAAAAAGAAAGGTTTTATAGCAGGACTGGAAGAACGTTGGTGCAAAGAGTGGCTGCCTTGCAGCGCTTTCAGCGCCAGAGACCCGGGTTCGATCCCGACTACGGCTGCTGTCTGGACGGGGTTTGTACGTTCTCCCCCCGACCGGGTGGGTTTTCTCAGAGATCTTCGGTTTCCTCCCGCATTCCAAAGACGTACAGGTTGGTAAATTAATTGGCTGTCTATAAATGTAGATTGTCCCTTAGTTCTTGGTTCTTGGTTTCTTGGTCCTCCAAAATATTCCAAATGGAATTTAAACTGGAGGCGGTGGAGGGAGGGATTAAGCCAGAAAGGGTTATTGGGAAGAAAGAGCTACTTTAAATTTAGTTGCATCTGGTTGGGTAACTATAGTAGGGTGGAGTTTATTCCATGTTTTAATTGTGTGTGGGAAGAATGAATTGCTGTACACATTTGTCTTTGTAGCTGGGATCACAAATTCGATCGAAAGCCCTCGTCTGCTCCGTAGTGTGTCGGATAGTGTTAATGTGCAGGGATCGTTGGTCGGCGCGGACTCAGTGTGCCGAAGGGCCTGTTTCCGCGCTGTATCTCTAAACTAAACTAAACTAAACCGTAAATTTTAAAAAAGTAATCTGTAAAAAATGTTTTGTAATACCTGCTTTCATTCAACTTGACAAAGTATGCAACCACACGCTCGAGATTACAATGTTATTTGCAGGTCAATGTGCAATTAATGTTGTTCGTTTAAAGTGCTTCAATGTCATTCTTTCACACTAGAAATTACAGCATGGTATGGCAGCTGCACCATGGCAGACAGGGAGAGGCTTCAGAGGGTAACCAGGACAGCGCAGAGGATCATTGGCTGCCCTCTCCCCTCCCTGATGGACATCTACACCCGCTGCCTTAGCAGGGCAAAGGAGATCATCAAAGACAGCTCCCATCCTGCGTTTGGACTGTTCGACCTGCTGCCCTCTGGAAGGCGCTATAGGTGCATCAAATCCAGGACAAACAGACTCAGGAATAGTTGCTTTCCGAGAATTATATCTACTATAAATTCAAATTCACACATGCACTGACTACACCGCCCAACACGGACTTCCATCTGTATATATGTATATATGTATGTAGCGCCGCAGAATTTGTGCACCTATTCACCCCCCCCCCCCCATCTCCCTTCTGTTTTTTTGTTTTTTCTGTTTCTTGTTTTTTGTGCTAAATTGTATGTATGCACTGAGTACGAGCAGCTTTCGGTTTCACTGTACATGTATAGTGACAATAAATGGCATATCATATCATATCATATCATATCAAATAGTATAAGATGAAAGAAGGAATTTATTGGCAGTCTTGTTGTTGCTGAAGTCAGGATAAAATGGTACTGGAATTCCATCAGGGTTTGTCGAGGCTGTGATAATATCAGTTTAGTTTTAGTTTAGTTTGATTCATTATTGTCATGTGTATCGAGGCACAGTGAAAAGCTTTTGATTTATGCTATACAGTCAAAGCAAAGACTATACATGAATACAGTCAAGATGTCCACAGTGCACAGATAAAGGATAATAGGTACAACATTTAGTGCAAGATATAACATTGAAGTCTGATAAAGTTTGATTAAAGATAGTTGAAAGGTCTCCAATGAGGTCGGTGGGATGTCAGGACCACACTCTATGTGATGAGAGGACCGTTCTGCTTCCTGATAATAGCTGGGAAGAAACTATCCCTGAATCTGGAGATATGTGTTTACAAACTTCTGTACCTCTTGCCTGATGCGAGAGGGGAGAAGAGGGAGTGACTGGGTTAAGACGGGTCCTTGATTATGCTGACGGGCTTGCTGAGGCTGTGTGAAGTGTAGATGGAGTCAATGGAGGGAAGGTTGCTTTGTAGGATGGTCTGTGCTATGTCCACAAATCAGCATTATCGTGCATTCTTAGATGGAGCTGTTCCCAAACCATGCTGTGATGCATCCCGATAAAATGCTTTCTACGGCACATCTGGAGAAGCTGAATGTGAGGGTTGTTGGGACATGCCGAACTCCGAAAGCCTTCAAACAAAATAAAGGCATTTCTTGGCATAGCTTCGATGTGGCTGGTCCAGGTTAAATTGCTGATGATATTTATTCCTAGGAATAGAGATCTTTGTTTCAGTACCATCAATGCATACTGAGGTATGTACTGTTTTGCTTCCTGAAATCAATCACAATCTTTTTTGTCTTGCTAATATTGAGGGGGAGGTTGTTGTCTTATGGTGGGTCGGGGGGGGGGGAGCGGGTAAGTGGAACCCTAAAATAAACAGCAGAGATTATAACCATATAACCATATAACAATTACAGCACGGAAACAGGCCATCTCGGCCCTACAAGTCCATGCCGAACAACTTAGAAACATGACATGAAACCTCAGGAATTCTGACCATCAATCCAACTGTTTATTTAGTCACTAAAAACAGGATATTTTGTAAAAAACAAAAATTCTGTCCAGTTTGCCACGTCTCTTCCTTGAACATAACGTTCATGTCAAGATCATTCAAAATAACGTTTTAGTCTATTTTCTTGAAGAGAAAACCTCTGCTCTCCAGTTTGGATTTATGACATAATAAAATCTGATGTCTGAGTTTCACATATTCTCTGGCACATAAAAGGAGGCCATTTGGCCTCTCAGAGCAATCATTTCCCCACTTACACCCTCCTTGTCTATTCTCTCACATGTGCCCATTAATATCCCTGATTTTCTCCTTCAGTAACTTACAGAAGTAATTAAAGGTGGCCAATTAACCTTAGAACCAGCACATCCTTGAGACATTGGAGGAAACCGGAGCACCCATGCGATCATAGGGAGGATATGGTCACTCCACACAGACAGTATCAGAGGTCAAATTAGAATGTAGGTTGCTAGACCAGTAAGACAACTACATTATATGCAGTGCCATTGTGCTGATATAGAGAAAATAATACTATAAGATGTGAAAGAACAAATGGCAATTACAATCAAATGGGATTTAAGGAGTAACAGGACATCTGCCTGTCTGCCACTAGAAATCTGTCGCTAGGTGCGATTGAAATGTAGTTGTTAATCTGTGTCTTCCTGAAGTGCTTGATCTATGATTATTGTAGGACTTTGTGAAGAGAAAAAAGGCTTGAGTGCCTGCGGGAAAGGGAAATCAAAGGGACTCCATGCACATCAAAGGGAAATTTGGTATTTAAGGAGGACGAATCTTTGTTCGTTGAGCAATCTCCTGAATTGCTCCCAATATTCACTGTATTTGACGTTCTTGAATAAAGTTGAGTGCCTTGCCCAATCTTTGTGGTGTGTATTAAAGTTTTCTTTAACAGCGGAAAGAGCCAGACACTGCAGTGGCTGAATAAAGAAGCAGTGAAGCTAAAATGACCATAAGTTAAAGTGCAAACAATCTAAAACCAACCAAGACTGGAAACAGTTTGGCTAATGAAAGGTCTAGACGGAGCAGACATGGAAAGGATGTTTCCAGTGATGGGAGAATCTAGAAACAGAGGCCACAGCTTCAGAATAAAAGAATGGAGATGAGGAGGAACTCATTTCCAATCCTGAATCTATCATGCTGCCCCTCCTCTTTCCCCCTTCCCCAACAATCAGTCTGATGAAGGATTTTGATCCAAAACGGCACCATGTTCTCTAGGGATGCTGCCTGACCCATTGAGTTACTCCATTACCTTAAGTCTCTTTTTAGTGAAATCGCATCTTCAGTTCTTGTATCTACTGTTGTTTTTGCGTTCTTGACATCAAAGTTACATCACATAATTTTATCATTATTAACTTGAACCACTAGATTTTGTGTTGTTATGTAATAATAATAATACATTTAATTTTTATAGCGCTTTTCTAAGACTCAAATTCGCTTTACAATAGTAACAGACAATAGCAAACGGAGCAGCAGCGAACAAACAGCGCCAGCGTCCTCTCCGTGCAGCACATAAAGAAAGAATACAGACATAACAATAATAAAGACATTTAAACATAAAAACATCCCCCCACAATGGTTCCCATTATGAGGGAATGCACAAAGTCCAGTCCCCATCCCCAGTTCACCCACATGTAGACTGTTACTGTGCACGTACAGTAAGTTCCGATCTATTCCACTCATGATCTTTACACCTCTGTAAGATCACCCCTCATCTCCTGCGTTCCAAGGAATAGAATCCTTGCCTACTCAACACTGCCTATAGCTCAGACCCTCTAGTCCTGGCAACAACCTCGTAAATCTTATCTGTACTCTTTCCAGCTCTGTAAATGTTTCCTATAGCACAGTGCCCAGAACTGAATACAGTACTCTAAATGTGGCCTCACCAACGTCTTATATAACTGCAACATCACCTCCCAACTTCTATACTCAATAATGCATGAAAGTTATGTTGCACAACAGACATTCCTGTTATACCCAACTTTGTCATGGCAAAGTTATAAAGATAAATCGTGTTAATGCAATGAAAGCACTAGATTAAATGTGTGCAAGTTCTATATTAAGGGATGACTTGTTGGAATCCTTAATAGCCTAAATAGACACTTCAGAGATGTGAATGGAGAGGGTGCAGTGAACCAAGCGATCGGGTGAATTTGTGACAACTTACAATCATGTATCAATATGAATAGCTAACTGATTGAATAACTTCATAAAAATAAGGAATTTAATACATTTTATGTCTTTATTTCCTTCTTAGAGGAGAAACTATTTCATGTCTCAGGGGTTTCAAGGGTTATGGGAGAAGGCAGGACAATGGGGTTAGGAGGGGGAGATACAGTAGATCAGCCATGATTGAATGGCAGAATAGACTTGATGGGCCGAATGGCCTAATTCTTCTCCTATCACTTGTGACCTTGCATGTAGGGATCTTCAGAACTATGGCAACAGGGCCTGAATTGTATGTCATCCATTTTCATCATTCCATTGCATTCAACCCTTTGTTCCCGAAACCCTGAAACAGCATGAATCGTTGCTAATATCGTTTCTCTTGTATGCAATGAGGGGGGTTGACTTGAGTATAATTTCGATTTGAGGCTCCCTAAGGAAT